>NW_004443961.1:22274606-22275750 GCF_000243295.1 Trichechus manatus latirostris | reverse complement strand
TGGGAGCCCTTTCTGGCCAGGCTGAGCTGCATAGCAGGGAGACTCCCCTTTGGCTTCCACAGATGTGCAGAGGGATCCCTGAGAGCATTTCTTTTTATGTTGGTTTTTTTTTTTTCTGTTTCTTTGGGGGCCTTTCTTGTTTTTTTTTTTTAATTTGTTTTGTTTTCTTTTTCCTCTTTTTCCCCTTTTGTCTTTCTTCATTGCTCAGTTTCTCGTCTCTCTATATCTTCGTTCTCTTTCTGGTCCCTGAATACCCGGCGTTGTATACCTCTACACCTTCTTGCCAGGCTATACTGCAACACCTGAGAGTGACTTCCCCAGACCTCATACCTGCACTGGTGGGATCCCTGGGAACTTTGTGCTTCTTTAACCTTTCAGATTCTTATTTATACATTCTTTTCTTTTCTTCCTCCTCCCCTTTTTGTTTTTCTCCATTTTATAGTCTCTCATCTCTCCACTCCAGCAGCAAGCTCCCCTAGCATTACTTTTTGTTTGTTTGTATGTTTTTGGCACCTGTTCCTCTCTCCTCCCTCCCATATCCATCTTAGCTCCACACATAACAATCTCCCCGCTGCATCCTGCCTACCTGCACTGTGTGCTTGACATCACACCACCAAGCAGCACAGGCATGGCCTACTGGAAACTTCCCTGCACTGATTACCGACCCGCTCTGGTGGCTGTAGTAAGTGCCACAAACAACCCATCCTAGTAACTCCTCTTGAGATAGACCTGCTTTGCCGAACCATATCTGAGTGACTGACCCTACCAGTTGAAGGAGGCAAAAAGTATTGTGCCCACAGATGAGCAAACAACACAGAACACACGGTCTGCCTGCTCAGAAATAGTCATATTTTTTTTTAAAAAAGAGACGAAACAAACAAATCTACAATCAATAAATGAGAAAAATAACTACTGAATGCCCCGAAGACAGCAGACAATAACAAAACATTTACAAAAACAGGACAGGATAGTTACAGTAGGTGCCCAAAATAAAAAACCAGATGCTCTCCTCTGGAAGAAAATGCACTAGAACTGCCTGATAGGGAATTCAAATATCTAATACTCAGAAATCTCCAAGAAATGGGGCAAAAAGCTGACAAACATGAGGAAAAAATAGACAAATTCATGGAAAATACAGACAAAA
>NW_004443961.1:22261270-22267852 GCF_000243295.1 Trichechus manatus latirostris | reverse complement strand
ATTTTAAGTTTCTCTTTTTTTCTTTTGTAATTCATCTGAAATAATTCATATGTCATCAAGTATACAAGAAATACAAGTGTTAAAAAGATCACATTATCCTGAATTTATGCTCCTTGAGGATGAGGAACTCACCTGAAACCACTACAGGGAACTTCGTTATCTTTTCCTTAGGGTTTTAGACAGGACCTGCCCAATGATTAGAGAGCACTCAAGACAAGATGCTGAACTACACTGAACTGAACTTACCTTGACTATAGTGCTCCTGAAATAAAATATATTGAAAAAGAGAAATATTTCTGCTTCCAAAAATTTAAAAATAGACCTCTGGACAAATGATACTGTTTGGCAGGCCGTGTTTCTTCACTTCCTTTAACTCTGATAAGTCTGTGATATTGGAAATGCATGGAGAAAATTTTATGGGTGAATAATTTGTGTGGATCAATTAGAAATGTTTAAATCTCTATGGAAGGTTGTATTAAGAAATTAATTTGCAGGGAATTGAGTCTTTAGATATTCACAATTACTACTATTACTACATTTTTAAACACTTGTACATTTGAAATGTGTTGATAAAATTTTATATCAATCCAAATGTAAAGTCTTTCAACACATATACAATCTTTTTTTTTTTTTCAATTTCCCTTTCTTTTAGGTCTTAGAATCAAAGAACTGGAAAAGAATTGTAGACTTCCTTCGTTCAGGTAGGATCATGTTAAATCATTCCTGACAGAAGTGAATCCAACTTTGATTCTCAACTGGTTTTGTTTCCCTAGTGAATTACTCAACCCCATGCTCATCCCTGATGAATGTCATTCTGTACATTTCTCGTCACCTCCTTCTTATAGCCTCCTATAGTACAGTGGAGCCCTGGTTGCACAGTGGTTAAGAGCTACAGCTGCTAACCTAAAGGTTGGCAGTTAGAATACACCAGCTGCTCCTTGGAAACCCTTTAGGGCAGTTCTACTCTGTCCTATAGCGTTGCTGTGAGCTGGAATTGATTTGACGGCAGCAAGTATGGTGCAGTTTCAGATCCTGATCACCAGATTATGGGTTCAAGACTACTGATGAAAACTTTAAGCATCTTGGGCTCAAGACTGACCCTCTAACACATTACATGCAATTCTCTTCTTTCCCTTGTGACCAAGATTGGCTTTGTTCTAATCATAAACGAATCTGAATATGACTAGGAATAGATGATTCCACAAATCAAGATGAACAAATTCTCATTATGCCAGTATGGAAAACATCCAATTTCCCTGTTTCTCTGTAATTGTATCCTTGAAGTTCTAGTTTCTCCGTAAGCCCTTTTAGCCATATGCTTTGAGATATTCCACCATCGGTAAACATATGAATGTATCCATGTAGACCAATAATGACATCTAATAATCCTGCCAGTTAATTCAGGTCACTGACCTATGCATAAAATGAAAATAAGGTCTATGGAATTTCTTAGCTTTATTTTGAACGATTGTTTTATACTTAGATGTTTGTGCATGTGGCTCTCCTTGTAAGGCAGTGACCCCTATGAGGTTTATAAGAGACCCACAAAATTTTTGAGAGAATTATATCAGCAGAAATGCTGCCAAGTTGGACTAAAGGGGACAGAGACAGTATAAAATGAAAAGAGGGCATTGGACACCAAAATTCTGCTGGCCAGAAGAAGGCAGAGAAAACTACTCAGCTACAAACACATTAGATGTACCTTTCTCCTGCTCAAAACCCTCCATTACCTTCCCATTTTACACAGAGTAAAAGCAAAGTCCTTATTCTGACACTCAAGGTTTTATAAGATTTGCCCCAATTTTTCTGACTTCCTGTTCTAACACTTTCTCTCCCGTCCTGTCCATTTTGATCCAATGAACTGGCCTTCTCACTCTTTTAAAGCAAAAAGCAGGCTCTGCCTTGTTGTTGTGTGCCATTTGCAATTGCTATCCCCTGTGAGTAGAAAACCTATCCTCCCCATAATGACAAGACTAACTTGTTCCCTCATTTCTCTCTGATCTTGACTCTAATATCCCCTCAATGGATTTTTTAAAATCATATCATCCCCACACTGCTTATTTCTTTCCTTGCTTTATTTTTCTTCCTCATCCTTATTACCATCTAACGTTCTACATATTTTTTTTATAAATTTTTTTGTTGTTGTTCTTCGCTCCCCCCATCTAGAACGTAAGCTTTGCTGGGGCAAGGGTTTTTGTGTCTTTTATTCACTTCTGTATCACTAGTGCATGAGAATCACTCAAAAAATATTTGTTGAATGAATGAAATAAGCAGCTTTAGAACCTAGTTACTGAAACTGACTGAAAATGAGCTTTTTAATTTCTGAGGAAGAAAGATAACATTTTTCTTAGAAAACTTTAAAGCCTGAATTAGTAAAATAATTTTTTTCCTTTTAATGCAGTTATACTATGGAATCATCAAAGTCAGAATATAGTCAAATTTGTAGCATTAATCTCTGTATAGTTCCATTAGGTTGTTATATTTCATGTGTGATGTTTTTATTAAGTAATCTACAGTCTTTGGAAGTCATAACTATTTTTAATTTTTTACATAAATCTTTCCAATTAATATAGGTTTAATAATTACTTTCTAAATTAAATAAAATTTGAGGTGCTCTGTTTTGAGTATCTATTGTCTCATTTTTTATAGAAGCTTGATAATATTAACTATATCTAATTTTTATTTTCATATAACAAATCTTCTATTTTATAGCTATTTTTGGCATTGTGTTAAGCTTTGGAATCAAATTTGCAAATGTTATCTCCACATTTAGCTCTGATGTTTACTGATTTTATTCATTATTGTTATTTATCACATTCCATGGATTTTTCATTCTTGTTATTACAGTTTAGCTTTTCTCCTGTTTATCAAAATGATTCATGACTGTTGTAAAATGCAAACAACATAGAAATAAATAAAATAAAAAGTGAAAATTTTTGTTATTCTTAGTCCTCAAAGTGTTTAACCACCTAATATATATGTTTATTTATATACTTACTTTATATCATTTCTGTCTAGGCACATACAAGCATGTAGTGTTGGTAATATTTTCACACAGGTATGTGTGTGTACTTTGAGAGGCATAGTACAATACAATTTAAAAATATTAACTATCATATTAAAAAGGTTTAAGTTTCCTTTTATAATGGTTACTATCATCAGATCTGAATACCATTTTGAATTATACAGATATATTTTTTATCTGTATATGCTTTTGTACGAAAAAATATTAAAGTACGCTTATATTTCTATTCAGGGAAAACCCCTACGTGGTAGCAGATATGTTAAGGGATATTAAGATAACTATGAAAAAATAAGTTGTTCTATAGTATTTGAAACTTGACAACTATGAAAACTGTGAAGACTAAAGAAAGATAGCTGGTACAAAATACAAAGACTCCTAACCTTTCTTATAACAAGTATCTTCACAAGATAAGTGAGAAGAAATAAATAATATAGCCATGAGCAAGTCATCCCATCTTTTCTTTCATAAAGATAAATGTCACAATAGATAAGTTCTCTGCCTCTATTTTATATGTTCCATGTATACTTTTTCCTCCTCTATTCTTTGGGACTGAAATTACTTTAGAGAGTAGTTAGCAAAAATTGTAAGTGTTTTGGAACGGGTAGGAATATAAAGTTCAGACTGCAGTGAAACCTTTAATAACTTGTGAATTATGTCACCTGTGAAATAACAATAGATGACAAACTCAGCTGTGAATAGAATAAAAGCATCCTCTTCTTGTAAAAGAGAAAAGCCAGTTTCCCTCTAGAGTCATGCTCAGCTTTGGGTTTACCATGCTCTTTGTGCAGAGTTTTAATGTACCGTGAAGTATATCTTAGATACAATAGAGATGTTATCTTTAATAAAGCCTGAGCTTCAAGTACCAGTTTCTAATGTGTTAAATTGACATGGATGACCTCTCGTTGGGGAGTCATTTGGTCTGTATGTACTTAGATTGTTTTCCCAAAGAACTGATTGCCTCTGCCATATGTAGCCTAGATTTTCTGATAAACGAAGAGGTTTTTTTTTTTATCAGAAATCTATTATGTATCATTGCTAATACTGCCTACTTGATATCTCATTATTTACTGTTAGATGATGAGTGGATGCCTCAGACTTGAAATCTCCAAACCACTTACCTTGTTTTTTTCCCCAAACCTATCTCCCCATATTTTTTGCTGCTCAGTAAATGATATCACCGCTTATACAGATACTCAAGCCAAAATTCTGAGTCATTTTTCATTCCTACCTTTATTCACTCCAAACCATGACTAAATCCTGTAAATTCCATCTCCAAAATATATAAAAGTCTTACCACTTTTCTCTGAATCTTCAACCAGTGTTCCAATTCAACAGCATCATCTCTCTTTCCGACAACTGCAGTGTCCTCTAAACTGGTCAACATAGTCTCAAAATATCTAAACACAAGATGCTAATCACAAACAAGACAAAATAGTTACTGTTATGGATTGGATTGTGTCCCCCCAAAATGTGTGTTTGAATCCTAAACCCTATACCTGTGGTTGTAATCCCAGTTGGGAGTAGGTTTTTCTTTGTTATGTTAATGAAGCCATGTCATTGTAGGGTGTGTCTTAAACCTACACATTTTTGAGGTATTAAAAGAGCAGATTAGGCATAGAAGCAAGCAAGCACCAAAACGCATTGTCTTCGAGTTGATTCCGATTCATAGCGCCCCTGTGAGGTGGAATCAACTTGATGGCAATGGGTTTTTTTTCAAGCAAACACAATGGGGGAAAAATAGATGTCATGAAGAGATCATCAAGGACCTGAGGAATGCCTGGGCTACAGAGGTGAGACAAAGATTTCCCTCCAGAGCAGAGAGAGCCTTTCCCTAGAGCCTATTCCCTGAATTCGCACTTCTAGGCTCCTAAGCTGTGAGAAAATAATTTCTGTTCATTAAAGCTACACATTCATGGTATTTCTGTTACTGCAGCACTAGGAAACTAGAACAGTAACTTTACAGTGAAGGAACCTGACATACCCCACCTTAACTAAATGAACAAAATTAGAATCTCCAATAATAAGAAAAACAGGCATTCTGTGCCTCCTAATAAGATGCACTGAGGATGACACAGCATCACTTCTCTGGTCTTCCTGTCAAAAGGCATAGCTGAATCAAATCATGAGGAACATCAGAGTAACCTAAATTGGAGAATATTCTGCTAATGAATAGTTTGTACTCTTCAAAATGTCAATATTGTGAAAGACAAAGAAAGACTAAAGAACTATCCCAGATTGAAGAATCATGAAAACTCAGTGCAATGTGTAATTCTGTTCTCGATCCTGGATAAACAAAAAATTTTTTTTTCTTTTGCTATAAATGTTAGTGCAAAATGGGCAAAATTTGAATAATGTCTATAGATTAATAATATTGTATTGATGTTACATTTCCGATTTTGATGATTGTCTTATAATTATGTTAAAAATGTCCTTGTTTTTAGGAAATATACACTGAAATATAGAGGGGCATGCTACAAACTGAAATATGTAGAGGTAAAGGGGCATTGTGTTATCTGTCTCTGTCTCTCCCTATCTATCTAACTATGTATATATTAAAGACAGAGACAGAGAGAATGATAACATGGTAAAATGTTAACATTTGTTTAACCTGGGTGAAGGGTACACAGAAATTCTTTGGACTATTTTTGCAACTCTTTCTTAAGTCTGAAATTATCTCGAAGTGAAAATTTTTTTTTTATTGTACTTCAGATGAAGGTTTACAGAACAAATAGTTTCTCATTGAACAGTAGTACACATATTGTTTTATGACATTGGTTAACAACCGCATGACATGTCAACCCTCTTCCTTCTCGCCCCCCTTTTTTTTTTTTCGTGAAAATATAGATAGCCGAAGATAAACCGTTTCAAAAATTTCTACATGCACAGTTCAGTGACATCAACTACGCTCTTCCAATTGTGCTGCTATTGTCACTTTAGATGAAGGTTTATAGAACAAACTAGTTTCTCATTAAACAGTACACATGTTGCCTTATGACAATGGTTAACAATCTCACAACACATCATAACTGTCCTTACTCAACCTTAGGTTCCCTGTCACCAGCTTTCCTGTCCCCTTCTGCCCTCTAGCCCTTCTTCCTTGACTGCTGTGCCTTATTAGTCCCATTTTGTTTTATGAGGCGTCCAATCCCCGGCTGAATGGTGAACCATGGAAGGGACTTCACCACTGAGCTACAAGGGTGTCTGAGGGCAAACTCTCAGGGTTTCTCCAGTCTCCTTTAGGCCAGTAATCTGGTCTTTTTTTTTGTGTGTTAGAATTTTGTTCTACATCCTTCTCCAGCTCTGTCCAGAACCCTCTGTTGTGATCCTGGTCAGAGCAGTCAGTGGTGGTAGCAGGGCATCCTCTAGCTATACTGGACTCAGTCTGGTGGAGGCTTGGTAGCTGTGGTCCATTAGTCCTTTGGACTAATCTTTTCCTTGTATCTGTTCTCTTCATTCTCCCTTGCTCCTGAAGAGATGAGACCAGTGGAGTATCTTAGATGGCTGCTCACAGGCTTTTAAGACCCCAGACACTACTCACCAAGGTAGAATGTAGAACA
>NW_004443961.1:22231938-22261170 GCF_000243295.1 Trichechus manatus latirostris | reverse complement strand
GATTAAAAAAACAAAAAGAACAAGCAAAGCCCCCCAAAAAACAGAAAAAAAAAAAAACAACGAAGAAAGAAATGCTCTCAGGGATCCCTCTGCACGTCTGTGCAAGCCGAGGGGGTAGGTTCCAAGCCACACAGCACTGCCCGGCCAGAACGGGCTCCCAACTCAAGAAAGAAAAAGAAAACAAACAAACAATTCCAAACAAACAAACAAACAAAAGCCCCTGGGATCCCACCAGCATGGCAGCCCAAACCAGGAAGCATTCCACACTCAAACGGAGCTCCACAGCCCCTCAGGAAGAAGCAAAGATGGCACACAGAGCCAGGTATTTGAGCAAAAGGAGGGGGACGTGATGAGAGGTAAGGAAGAAATCAAAAGAAGTGGAAAAAAAGCAACACCAGCAGCCAACCAATGGCACTCAGAGAGCCGGCCAGTGCGGGTGGGTGGAATCCAAGCAGCCAGTGTTTCCCGGACAAGAGACTGTTAGCCCAATAACGTGGATTGGAGCCACCTGCTGCAATAGCCAATTCTGAGACAGGGGTGAGATAGCAAGGTGTTTATTATATGTCGATATATAGGAGACAGAGGAGAATAGATTCCTCCAAAAAACCCGTCTGCCCCACTGGAGATCAGCTGAAGGCTTTTATAGGGACAGGATTATGGATCTTTTGCGGTAGTTTCCCCTAGAGATGATAACATCTTAGATGAGTTAACCTTCTACTGGTATTCTTAGAGGTTATCTGGTGACATCTTTGGGGATTATCTGGCAACATCCTGCGTTTTCTTGTCACAAGATGGGTGCTTTGTTTGGTTTTTCATTCTTATATCATTATCACTTGTTTTCCACCCTCCAGGGAGGACATCCGTTAATCTTAAACCTTTTTGTAGAGACTGGAACCAGAGGGAAAAATTACAAGACAATGTGATGGTTAGCAGTGGGGAGTAAATAATAGTGAGCCGGGCCTATGCAGCCTCTTCCAATCCCCCCTTTTATTGGAAATTTCTCAATCTTGGGAAACAGGGCGTCACTTCTTTTCTGGCTACTTCCTGCTGGTTAGGGGCGTTGGCTAGGGTAAGAAACCTCCCAATATCGACCAGGGGCTATAGGCTGGGGGGTGACTTATAATGGAAACTGGCTGCATCCCGGTGAATTAGATGATGTGCATCCCCAGAGCCTGGGCGGGTGGAATCCAAGCAACCGGTGGTTCCTGGACAAGAGACTGTGTTCGCAGGAAGCAGAGGAGGCCGAGTGCAGGTGAAGAAGTGTGGGGGGTGGGAAAGCGTATATCGCAAATTACCGGAGATCCACAGCCCCTCAGGAAGAAGCAAAGATGGTGCATGAAGCCAGGTATGTGAGCCAAAGGAGGGGGAGGTGGTGAGAGGTAAGGAAGAAATCAAAAGAAGCAGTTAAAAGCAACACCACTAGCCAACAAATGGCACTCAGAGAGCCGGCCAGTGTGGGCATGTGGAATCCAAGCAGCCAATGCTTCCCAGACAAGAGACTGTGGCCATGGGAAGCAGAGGAGGTCAAGTGGGGGTGAAGAAGGGTGGGGGTGGGAAAGCGTATATCGCAAATTACCGGTTGTCTTGTCTCCCGCTGGAAGCTCCATGAAACTGCTTTCTCCCACCCCCATTTGCTGGTCTCCAATACAAGTCCAAGATGGCGGATCTGCACTGCATTAGCTGATAGGGGACCTCTGCATGAATCTCTCCTTGCTCTCCTTTCTCTGTCAGTTTTCTCACTCCATTTGGTGCTTGGCTGAGTTCTTTAACTCTTCATTTGATGTTTTAGGGTTTCAGGATTGCTGTTTTCTCTGTTTGGCTTAGTTTTTCGGATCTTTGCTGTGGAGTGATGGCGTGATGCTTCTGCCTAGAGCTCCATTTTGCCGGAAGTCACCTCAAAGTGAAAATTTTATAAACTACATTTAAATAAGTGGAAATATTAGGTCAAATGTTATACGTATTTTGATAGCTTTCTTTTTACATTGTCATTTTATTCCAAAAAGTGGTATAGCAATATATGAGTATCTGTTGTATTGCTCAATTAACAAGTGATCTATAAATAATACATGTGGAGATGAGATTTTACTCTTTGCTGAATTCATCAGCAAATCCCGAACTGAAAATGGAAGGCTGTAGAAATGTGAATAGCAGAGAGGTAAAGGAGAGCAGGAAGACATGCTGAATTTATAGGAAAATCAATGCCAAAATTTTTCAGTTATTATTGGAAGTACTTACAAAACAGAAGAATAGAAATGACAATAGATTGATTTTATTTGCCTCTGGGGTTCTGTTAAAGACTGGTAAGTTCTATCTGGCATATATGTTCTGTAAATCCACCCCATCACTCTTACTAAGATTTATAGTATTGGCATGAAAAGTCACAAATCAAATATTTAAAGCTAGAAGGAAACTTAGAGATCTCCTACCAAATCCTTCAGTTTTACAGATAAAAGTATGGTCACTCAGGGATTAAACAGTGTAGTTAAATTTACAAAACTAATCAGCTCTAGAGTAATTTCTAGAACAAAGCCCTCTTGGGCCTCTTGTTAATATTCCTGGGCTTTTTTCATAAACATTGTAGTCTTAGTAAGTCTATAGAATGGAAACAGATCCTACCATGTTCATGTAAAACTGACATCAAGTTACTTGGATGTTCTTTTAGTTTTCAATAGTTCTTGGACTTCTTAACTCAACGAACTACTCAAATTATCCAAAGTTCTGAAGGTAAATATTTGAAAGGGTACGCAGGCCAGTGTGTATGATGGACAAAATTATTTTAAAGAACAAAAGAATTCACACCAGAAATATTTAAAATTAAAGACCTTCAGAGGTACTTTGTTGATTTTCCAGCAAATATATATTAACTATTATAGGGTCACAGCCCTGGTGGCACAGTGGTTAAGAGCTGCAGCCGCTAACCAAAAGATCAGCAGTTTGAATCCACCAGCCTCTCCTTGGAAACCCTATAGGGCAGTTCTACTTTGTCCTATAGGGTTGCTATAGGATCCTTATGAGTCAGAACTGACTTGACGGAAACAGGTTTGGTTTTGTTTTTATTATGTATCGCTATTACGTGACACGTTTTTTCTAGGTGCTGGGGACTAGGGATAAAATATTAAGCAAAACAAAAACTTGCCTTCATGGAACTTATATTTTACTGAGGAACTTACATTTTAGTGGATATCAGCCTACTGTGATCTAGATAAATTGCTCAGGAAAGACCAATTGATGGAAAAGGACATCATGTTTGCTAAAGTAGCTGTTGTTGTAAGTTGCCATGGCTCATTTTGACTCATGGTGACCCCAGTGTTATCTTATGATCATTGTTATCTTCGAGTCCATTATTGTGACTATTTTGTCAATCCATGTCATTGATGATTTCCCTCGTTTTTGATAACAGGGAGTCCTTGGGTGGTACAAACAGTTAAGTGTTTGACTGCTAATCGAAAGTTTGGTGATTCCAACCCACCCGAGGTGCCTCAGAAGACAAGCCTGGTGATCTACTTCCCAAAGGTCACAGTCTTGAAAACCCTAAGGGGCAGTTCTACTTTGCACAATGGGGTTGACATTAGTTGAAATGGACTTGATGGCAACTTACTACAACAACAACTACTTCAGCAAACATAATGTTGTTTTCCAGCAATTGTTTTCTCCTGATTATTTATCCAAAGTAAGCAAACTGAAGTCTACCTACCCTCACCTCTAAGGTGCAGTCTGGTTGTATTTCTTCTAAGACTGATTTGTTTGTTCTTCTGTCAGTCAGTCCATGGTATATTCAATATTTTTCAACAACACCACAGTTTGAATGCATCAATTCTTCTTCTATCTTCCTTTTTCATTGTCCAGCTTTTGCATACATATGAGGTGATTGAAAAGACGATGGCTTGGCTCAGGCGCACCTTCGCCTCCAATAAGTGTTTAATGCCACAAAGTTTGTACTTGTATATTTTTAGTTGGGTGTCGCCCCATCCTAGAGCACACAGTGCTTTGCTATTACAAACAGAAGTGGCAACTAATATTTTTGTACTCATGCTTTTGCACACATGAACATGTATATTCATAAAATAAATTCTTACAGGAAAGATGCTTGCTTGGAAGGTTGGTCAATTAATTATTTGATAGATATTATCAAACTGTCCTCCAAAGCAGTGGCACCAAATTACATACTGACCAACAACTTCAGAACGTGCCAATTCCTCTATATCCTTCTCAATATTGTACATAGTAAAACAATGTTCTTCTTATAGTTGAAAAATGGTTTTCTAGTATTTTATTTTTCATTTAAAAAAAAAAAAAGTTTTTCTAGTATTGTTTTCCACCACTGGTCTCTCAGTTTGTCGTGCTGTAGTGGCTTGCCTTTTACTGTGATGCTGAAAACTCTGCCACTAGTATTTCAAATACCAGCAAAGTCACCAATGGTGGACAAGTTTCAGTGGAGCTTCCAGACTGTGACAGACTAGGAAGAAGGACCCAGTGGTCTACTTCTGAAAAAATTGGCCAGTGAAAACCTTATGAATAGCAGAGCATTGTCTGATATAGTGCCAGAAGATGAGCTCCAGGTTGGAAGACTCTCAAAATACAACTAGGAAAGAGCTGCCTTCTAAAAATAGAGTCTATCTTAATGACATGGATCAGGTAAAGCTTTCAGGACCTTCATTTGCTAATGTGGCACAACAAAAGTGAGAAGAAAGAGCTGCAAACATCCATTAATAACTGGAGTGTGAAATATATGAAGCATGATTCTAGGAAAATTGGAAGTCATCAAAAATGAAATGGAATGCATAAAGATCAATATCCTAGGCATTGGTGAGCTGAAATGGACTGGTATTGGCCACTTTGAATCAGACAATTATATGGACTGCTATGCTGGATATGACAAATTGAAAAGGAATGGCATGCATTCATCATCAAAAAGAACATTTCAAGATACACAACAGTGTCAGTAATAGGATAATATTCATATGCCTGCAAGGAAGACCAGTTAATATGACTATTATTCAAATCTATGCACCAACCACTAAGGCCAAAGATGAGGAAATTGAGGACTTTTATCAACTTCTGTATCTGAAATTGATCAAAGATGCAATCAAGTTGCATTGATAATTATTGGTGACTGGAATGCGAACGTTGGAAACAAAGAAGGATCCATAGTTAGAAAATATAGCCTTGGTGATATAAATGATGCCAGAAATTACATGATAGAATTTTGCAAGACCAATGATTTCTTCACGGCAAATACTTTTTTTAAGCAACACAAACAGCTACTATACATGTGGGCCTCGTTGGATGGAATACTCAGGAATCAAGTCAACTACATGTGTGGAAAGAGATGATGGAGAAGCTCAATATCATCAGTCAGAACAAGGCCAGGAGCCAACTGTGGAACAGATCATCTATTGCTCATATGCAAGTTCAAGTTGAAGCTAAAGAAAATTAAAACAAGTCACGAGAACAGAAGTATGACTTTGAGTATATCCCACCTTAGTTTAGACAATAGATTTGACTCATTTCAAGAATAGATTTGACGCATTGAACACTAATGATCAAAGACCAGATGATTTGTCGAATGACATCAAGGACATCATAAATGAAGAAATCAAAAGGTCATTAAAAAAACAGGAAAGAAAGAAAATACCAAAATGGATGCCAGAAGAGACTCTGAAAGTTGTTATTGAACGTAGAGTAGCTAAAGCGATTGGAAGAAATGATGAAGTAAAAGAGCTGAACAGAAGATTTCAAAGGGTGGCTCAAGAAGGCAAAGTAAAGTATTACATGAAATTTGCAAAGACTTTGAGTGAGAAAACCAAAAGGGAAGAACACGCTTGGCATATCTCACGAAGAAAGAACTGATGAAAAATTTCAAGCCACAATTTGCAATATTGAAGGATTCTATGGGGAAAATATTAAATGATGCAGAAAGCATCAAAAGAAGATGGAAGGAATATAAAAATTCATTGTACCAAAAATAACTGGTCAACAGTCAACCGTTTCAGGAGGTAGCATATAATCAAGAACAAATGGTATGGAAGGAAGAAGTCCGCACTGCCCTGAAGGAATTGGTGAAAAACAAGGCTCCAGGAATTGACAGAATGCCAACTGAGATATTTCAACAAATGGATGCAGCAGTGGAGGTGTTCATTTGTCTATCCCAAGAAATCTGGCCAAACAACTTCAAGAGATCCATACTTATGCCCATTCCAAAGAAAGGTGATTCAACAGAATGCAGAAATTGTCGAACAATATCATTAATATCACAAGTAAGTAAAATTTTGCTCAAGATCATCCAAAAACAGTTGCTGCAGTGCATTGATCGAGAACTGCCAGAAATTCAGGACAAATTCAGAAGAGGACATGGAATGAGGGATATCACTGCTGATGTCTGATGGATCTTGGCTAAAAGCAGAGAATACCAGAAAGATATTTGCCTGTGTTTTATTGACTATGCAAAGGGTTTTGACTGTGTGGATCATAACAAATTATAGATAACATTGTGAAGAATGGGAATTCCAGAACACTTAATTGTGCTCATATAAAACTTGTACATAGACCAAGAAGAAGAGGCAGTCCTTCGAACAGAACAAGGGGATGGATACTGCATGATTTAAAATCATGAAATGGGTGTGCCAACCTTGTATCCTTTCCCCATACTTATTCAATCTCAATGCTGAGCAAATAATCTGAGAAGCTGGACTATATGAAGAAGAATGCAGTATCACGATCGGGGGAAGACTCATCAACAACCTGCCATATGCAGATGGGAGCCCGGGTAGTGTAGTGGTTAAGAGCTTGGCTGCTAACCAAACCGTTGGCAGTTTGAATCCACTAACCGCTCCTTGGAAACCTGTCTTAGTTATCTAGTGCTGCTATAACAGAAATACCACAAGTGGATGGCTTTAACAAAGAGAAATATATTCTCTCACAGTCTAGTAGGCTAAAAATCCAAATTCAGGGCACCAGCTCCAGCGGAAGTCTTTCTCTCTCTGTCGGATCTGGGGGAAGGTCCTTGTCATCAATCTTCCAGGGGCTTCTCCACATAGGAACCCCAGGTCCAAAGGATGTGCTGTCCTCCCGGTGCTGCTTTCTCAGTGGTATGAGGTCCCCCTATCTCTCTGCTCGCTTCTCTCTTTTATATCTCAAAAGAGATTGGCTCAAGACACAATCCAGTCTTGTAGATTGAATCTTGCCTCATTAACACGACTGCTTCTAATCCCATCTCATCAACATCATAGAGATAGGATTTACAACATAGGAAAATCGCATCATGTGACAAAATGGTGGACAATCACACAACTGGGAATCATGACCTAGCCAAATTGATACACATATTTTTGGGGGACATAATCCAATCTGTGACAAAACTCTATGGGGCAGTTCTACTCTGTCCTATAGGGTTGCTATGAGTCGGAATCGACTGGACGGCAATAGGTTTTTTTTACAAGTATATGCAGATGACACAACCTTGCTTTCTGAAAGTGAAGAGGACTTGAAGCACTTACTGACAAAGATCAAAGATCACAGCCTTCAGTATGGATTACACCTGAACATAAAGAAAACAAAAATCCTCACAACTGGACCAATAAACAACATCACGATAAATGGAGAAAATTTTGAAGTTGTCAAAAATTTCATTTTACTTGGATCCACAATCAACGCTCATGAAAGCAGCAGTCAAGAAAACAAATGACGTGTTGCATTGGGCAAATCTGCTACAAAAGACCTCTTTAAAGTATTAAAAAACAAAAGATGTCACTCTGAGGACTAAGGTGTGCCTGACCCACGCTATGGATTTTCAATCACCTTACACCCATGTGAAAGGGGAACAGTGAATAAGGAAGACCAAAGAAGAATTGATGCCTTTGAATTATGGTGTTGGCAAAAAATATTGAATATACTAACTGCCAGAAGAATGAACAAATCTGTCTTAGAAGTACAGCCAGAATGCTCTTTAGAAGTGAGGATTACAAGACTTCGTCTCATGTACTTTGGACATGTTATCAGGAGGGAACAATCCCTGGAGAAGGACATCATACTTGGCGAAGTAGAGGGTCAGGAAAAAGAGAAAGACCCTCAATGAGATGGACTGATACAATGGCTGCAACAGTGGGCTCAAACATATAGCAATGATTGTGAGGGCATCACAGGACCAGGCGTGTTTCTTTTCTGTTGTACACGGCACCTAATAACAATAAAAATAGTGTTGTTTTGCTTTTACTTATTGGTTATAAGTAACAATAACTGTCTTTCACTTGATATATGAAGAAATTTTGTTTACCTACTTTCTGGATAATTGGACAGCAGTTTCTAGATAGAAAAGTGTTTTTAGCTTATGAATTTGGAAGTTACATTTACACATAGTTTAGCAAAGGAAACATGGTCAAGTTAAAAAAAATACAACATTGTTCGATATTAAGAATATTTCAGCACATACCTCTCCTCTTTGACGAAAATCCTTATTTTGGATATGTGGATATTTGTATAGACTTTGGTATAGCAGAATAATTTCATTGAAGTGTGTGGGTATTTTTCTTCCATGAATAAGAATGAGATGAGTTCATTTAAAAGTATTGAAAGAAAGACGGTGTCTTCTGTACACAAAACCAATCTTTTACTTTTCTTTCTAACTTATGCCAAGGGAATGCACAGAGACTATGGAACAATGTATTAAGCTCATCCCCTAAGGATTTCCTGAAAGTGATTATTTTCTGAGAGAATTCTATTCCACTTCGCACATACCTTATTTTAGGGGAGAGGGGCTTAGAATTGTTTTGACTTTCTGTGAGTTAGATAGTTGTTGCACTTTTGCAAAATTTGAAGCTTCATCCACAAGTAATGACATCTGTCTCATTCTACCATATGTTATTTTGGTGGCAGATAGCTATCTACCGAGAGAACAAGCTAAAATTCACAGGATATAGATAT
The DNA here is from genome assembly GCF_000243295.1 of Trichechus manatus latirostris. Lineage (NCBI taxonomy): Eukaryota > Metazoa > Chordata > Mammalia > Sirenia > Trichechidae > Trichechus > Trichechus manatus. The sequence goes on along the minus strand of NW_004443961.1, from coordinate 22,252,251 downwards.
TATATGGGTTCAGTTGTGAGTCTTCTAACAAAACAACAGTTCCAATTTAATATAGTCAGTCACATCATCCTTAAAGATAAACATTTATGGCTTAATTTTAATGATTAGATATCATGTCTCATTATTTATAAATTTTACAAAAGAATATGAAAAATGTATTACATTATTCATTAGTTTTGGTTAGCAACTGTACTATGAACCTGCATTTCAATAAAATTTAATGGTATTACTCTCAATATTCAGTGACAGGAGCTACTGATATTAAAAGTTGCATGTTGACTGATAGCTAGAAATCAAGATCAAGAGCCTCATTGTGGCAAGTAAAGAAGCCCATTTCTGATATTTTGAGGTATCATATGATCTTCGATTGCTATAATAACAGCAGATTTCCTGGGCGGTACAATCAGTTAATCACTCAGCTATTAATCGAAAGGTTGGGGGTTTGAACTAAACCAGAGGCACTTCAGAATAAAGACCTGGCGATGTTCTGAAAGGTCACAACCTTGAAAGCCTGTCTTCATGAGTTGGAATCAACTCATCGGCCACTGGTTTTTATCATAACATCAGTGATATTAGAAGAAAATATGTTTCCTTTGAACCAGGTAGTTCTGTTTTTTTTGTCAATTTGCTAATTCATTTTCACTTAAGTATTACCTACCATTACTTTTTTCTGCTGCTCAATATCTTCTGTTTACTGAACGTTTGTTTTTTATTCCCCCTCCCCTTTTGTTTTGTTGTTTGATTAGCAGGAATTTTCCAACTCCACTCGTTAGCTGACATTTTTTCTTCAGAAAAAAAAATACTGGGGACTCTGGCAGACAGGGCTGTGGCAGAATGCTTGTCCGTTTTCCCACTTTTGTCCTTTTGAATATATGCCAAATAAAACTTTCTTTTTACTTTACTAAACTTTGTGATATTTTTCCCCTACAACAGTTAATGGCCCTGTGAGCAGGATCTGAAGCTACAAATCCAGTCAACTTCGAAGAGACCTGGACTGTGGAGCAGAAGCTGGCAAAGAAAGGTCCTATCTTCTGGACCCATGTGTTCCCACTCCATGTCCCTTCTACATTGACGGGGTGAGGGCTCTCAGAAAACAAACCTTTGCTTATTCTTTGTTGTTCTCTTTCTCTTGTTCTTAAGTTTTGTTTGGCATATTTGTTTGAAAAAACCGGTTAGTTGATTAAGGAGAATCTTTCTTAGATTTTTGCTTGATTGTTTGGTTAAGAGAGACATTTAGTAACTCTTTAAGTGAACTGCAGTTTAGGCCTGGATTCGGGCGTTTGAAGAGGTAATTCTATTTTCAAAGAGCTGTGAGTCACTATAAGCTGCAAAATTCGGCCCTTTTTTAGCCTAGAGAAAACCTGGAAAATAGTGCTCTGTTTTGCCAAATTCGCAGGGAGAGGTGGCAGCTCTTGCCTGTTTTGCCAAATTCTCAGGGGGAGGTGGCAGCTCCTGACCTGTGTTTTGATATTTAAGGGAGAAGTGGTAGTTCTGTACCTGTTTTTTCCATTGAATTGAGTTGATCTTACCAAAAATTGCTATATACACTTTTAGAAACTAGGATCCCCATATCCTTCTTTTGTGTGGTATTATCTGGTGAGTTTATGTGGTCTGTCTCCTTTTGTTTTAAGAGCTTGCTTCTGGTCTAGAACATTGTGTCTAAGTTTGTCTTGTATTAGATTGGTGGATATGGCTAAGAATTGCTGTTTTTTGTAAGGCTAGTCATAGAACCTCAGTTCTTTCTTCGTCCAGAAAAAACTGGATCTTGTGTCTGCCTTACGATTTAGATTTTTTAAAAAAGCTACTTGGAGAAACTTTGATATAAATTGGTCTATTTGAAAAGTACATTGAGATCTTTATGTGTTATACTATGTCAATCTTAAAAGAGAAAACTTTTTAAGTAACTTAAGCTAGATATTATATGAAATGTGTTTTACTTAAGGAAAAAGGATAGTTTTGTCTTAAAGTAAAAGTAGCAGTTCCAGAACAGCAAAAAAGAAGGAAATTAGCTATCTTTTGTCTTTCAAAATGCCTCCATCAATTTAAACTTATGTGAATGTCTTCCATGAGTCAAGAGAGTGAGGGCGGGGCAAGATCAGGCCTCCCCACCTCCCAGTCTCCAAGGTCCTGTAGCTCCAGGGAAGCTTTTGAAAGACCCCTTTCCAGGTAGGTGGAGACTAAAGATAAGCAAAATTGCTGCTTTGCTATAGTTATCAGAAATTGAGTAGATCCTAATCATAAAACTGTAAACAAGTTCTCTGTATTATAGGGGAACTTTAAGAAGTCAAAAAAAAAATAGAAATCACAATGAGACACACCTGAAGTGGCCTGGAAAAAATGTTCCCAGCAGTAGCCAAACACTTAAGGTTATATCCATATCAATGAATTGGTCAATTGAGCAGAGACTTTGTGATTTCCAAAGCCAGTTGATAAAATCTTTAAGGGCTAAAATTAGATTGGGGAAAATATGTGAAGTAGTAAAAGTTGAATGAAATCTTAGAATGTTTAAATACTTTTCTTTCAACAACAGTTGTGTTTTGTGGTATAAGGCTTAAAATAATTCCAAAGGTATGTTAGGTAGCTTATTGATGTTATTAAGTTAATAGAATTTGTCATAATTTAAGTTCATATACTTTGCCTTTTTATGCCACAAGAGGATATATATATATTTAAGTCTGCGAATAAGTGTTCATTTTTGCTGTTTAAAGGGATACACTGTAAGAGATATACAACAAAGGCAACCTGTAAGAGGTTTATTGAAAAAGAAATTTATTTGATATGGTCAAGTTTCATCTGCCTGACTAAAGTTTAATGGTTTAATTTATGAGATTTTTAGGAGTTTTAATGTTAAGTAGCATATAAAACAAAGAATTGGGTTTCTCGCAGTTAAAATAACAAAATTTTATTTAATATCTGAGTTAAAGAGTTAATTTATTCTTTGTGTAATCTGCCTGGAAGACAAAGGTTTGGCTTCTCATTAGAATTAAGATTCCTGATTCTGAATACTAAGCCTCATGGCTTTTAGAAAAGAAAGCTAAGGTTTTACTTTAAGATCTTTCGTTAAATAACTTAAGTATTGTTTCACAGTGACCTATAAAATTATTATCTCTTCATTGCTAACTTGGTTGCAACTTTATCTTTTTAAATCTAGCATTATCAAAGCCAATGGTTTGATCGGAGAATTCACATCATTTTTCTATGAAGTTTTTTTTATTACTATTCACGTATTTAGAGATTTGATAATCTTGGTATATTTTTGGTATATCCTGACTATATGGTATTTTGTCTCAAAATTATTCTGCATTATATCTGAAGCTCTTTGAATATGGTTAATGGCTATACTTAGAAATATTTTTATCTAAAGTTTTTTTAAACTGATTTTATTTGGCCTTTATGTTGGGCTTGAAATTAATTTCTATCAGGTCTTTCGCTATTAAGAATATTATGTTTATCAATTAATCATGGCCATATTAAGTTTTGTCATCTGCAGATAAGTTTTTACTTTGCTGATTTGCTGAAAAAGTTTGACCAAAATACCTCAACAAAAATATGGACTATATTGGACTTGCTAAAAAAGACTCTGACTAGACCGAATAAAATTTCCAGAGCTCCTATGCAGAAGCTGATGAGTTCACAGACTGCGGCTGATCCAGAATCACATGGAACAGAAATTAACTACATAAGACTGAGTAAACTAAAGGAAACTATGTTTTTTTTTAATATTGTTGATATTTTAAGGTCCTAATTTCTGGATATGAGAAATCATTCTCCTTTCTCCTAAATTATCTGACTAATGGGTTTAGATATTTTAACTCTTGAATTAGAAGTTCCTGTTGGTAAACTTAGCGTTGTAAGTATCATAACCAGAGAAGTATTTGAAATTTGAGTTATGATTTTACAAAATAGAACAGCATTAGATTTCCTGTTAGTCTCTTAAACAGTTTGTGCCTCAATAGATAAACGTTGCTGTATTTATATTAATACTTAATCTGAGGTTTTGCAGAATGTAGTTGTTGTTGAGGCACATGAAAAGCAGTTACTGATGCTGCTTATGTAGAGACAAACACCTCATGAGATTTGTTTCCTTGGTTCAAAGACCTTAGGGTCATGGTTTCATTGGTTATTTCAGACAATTGGCCTAATATTATTGTTAGTGTTTCTGTTTTATTTCCTAGTTTGCTGTATGGTGCCTGGGATCTTAAAAACCAGATGATGTCCAATTACCATTTATTGAGCATTTTTGATAAAAGATTCTCTAACAAGATCATGATCCAAAAGAAAGAATGATGAGGGAGTTGTATATAATTCTCCTGGAATCCAGATTTCTGGCTTTTAGAGAGGTTGAGGCAACCCACATGGGATATTTGCCTTTGGGTGTCCTCTTGAATACTGAGCTTTGAGAAAAAAACTGGTTCCTGAAGATACTTTGAGTCAAACAATGGTCCAGATAAACTAGTAAGACCATTTTGCTCTGGGTATTGAGCTTTTTTTTTGAAGAATTCAGTCTGTTTTAGGAAACCAATTTCAAAGATCAGACAGAGTTACGTTTAGGGTAAATTAGTAACTAGTTTAAGCAGTCTTTAAGACAATGTCATATGAAATACCTGTCTAATGTTTGTAATCAAACTGTCGCCCTCTTACGATGCAGAAAATTATGTATCTTAAAGAAACCAGATTCTCAGAGGAGATTGACCTCATGGCTTAGACTCCGTTTTATCTTTGGTTGCATTTCTGCTTCTGAGAAAGTGACTCATGACTGTTAATAGGTAAACCAAGGAGGGGCAGCTTGTGCTTGGGAAGAACACTTAGTATGTTTTAAACAGAGTAACTGAAGACCTCCTACAGGAGAGGTCCATCCTGTATTACCTTGGTAAATCATTAGTTCTGTAATGAAAACCTGTTTGTTACAAGTAAATTTTTCTATACCTTCTGTTTCTTCTAGACAAACTTTGTGTGTTTCTTATGGATATATGTTTCTATGTAGCTATGTTTCTAATTTAGATGATACCTTTCCAACTGATAGTGAATTTACATGGCAATCTTGTTTAAATTACTGACGAATGCATGGACAATGCACTTTGGTAACTTTAGGATTGTCTTTAAGTATTCGTAGTAACAATGCTAGAAAATATTGAAAAGGTAATGTTAAAACTGTAAAATGAAAGTCAGAAGAAAACTCATTGGTCCAACACTCGGGGTATCGTTGGTAGCTTTAATTCCTACTTCAGGTGTAGTTGAATTGGAGAAATCTTTAAGAAAATTTGTCAGTCACTATGGGACAAATTACAGATGAGATAGAAGCACAACAGTGATCTCTGATCTCATAAGCCAAGGTGACATGAGATAACAAAATAACCTTAGATTTTTTTTATTAGTCCAAGAAAGTGTAGTCTGTGCTGTAGACAAGATATACATAGAATTAGACAGCAAGCTACTTGATTACACATTGTCACACCCTTACAAACACTAAATCTATTTGGTTGGTTACCATCTGGAGTAAGTACATGGGCTAGATCACTACTGCAAGGGATAGTAATATTCTTAGTCTACATCCTGATGCTATTAGGCATAATAAAATTTATCCTCTATTGTCTTACACACCTAAAAGGCAAAAGAAGGCCTCGGGCTAAAATGTTGATGTACACTGAGTCTGCTCACTCCGGCAATGCGACTGATGAGAGCATTGCTCTTACTTAATAACCTGGTGAAGAACCTGGTGGAAAACCAGCACCGTGAGTTTAAAGAGCCTGCAATGGCCGCCATCTAGGAGCTCAACTAAGTCCAGGTATTGATCATCGATGTGTTATCTCCAATCTCCGATCAAAAGGAGGGACTGATTTAGGAAATAATATTGGAGTTATTATTCCCTCTCCTTGAGCATACAGAATGTGATCCAGCTGGAGCTGGGTTCACAGGGGCTCACAAGGACTCTCAAGGACACATCATCTGGGCCCTGAGGTATAAAGACAATAGCTAAAATAATCTTGGAAAATATCTTTTAGGGAAACTTTCACATAAATCCCAACAAACAGAACACAAAAGACTTTCCACTCTTATCTTTTTCTGTTAACATTTAGTGAATAGGAATTTGTTGGACCAACGTAGACCCGCCTGACTTTTGTTACTGAAACCTGTACCAATGATTGTTAAGAAAGATGATTTAAAATGTAAGGTTACAATTTCTAGCCAATCAGTGAAAAGGTGATGATTTCAATGATTCTACCCATTTTATGATGTTGATATATACTGATGATTCTGTGACCTTCTTTGGACTCAGGCGGACAAGGCTGTGGCAGCATGCTTGTCCGTTTTCCCTTTCTTGCCTATTCTGTAATATTCTTTGGACTCGGGCAGACATGGCTGTGGCAGCATGCTTGTCCGTTTTCCCATTCTTGCCTATTCTGTGATATTCTTTGGACTTAGGCGGACATGGCTGTGGCAGCATGCTTGCCCGTTTTCCCATTCTTGCCTATTCTGTAATATTCTTTGGACTCAGGCGGACATGGCTGTGGCAGCATGCTTGCCCGTTTTCCCATTCTTGCCTATTCTGTAATATTCTTTGGACTCGGGCAGACATGGCTGTGGCAGCATGCTTGCCCGTTTTCCCATTCTTGCCTATTCTGTGATATTCTTTGGACTCGGGCAGACATGGCTGTGGCAGCATGTTTGTCCTTTTTCCCACTTTTGTCCTTTTGAATATATGCCAAATAAAACTTTCTTTTTACTTTAAAAAAAAAAAATTGGAGAAAACATAACATTTATTGAGTGCTTGCAACATGTAAGGCATTGTGCTAAGCACTTTATTTAGCACATTTTGCAGATGAGAAAACTAAGCCTCAGAGAATGTAGGCCACTTATAAATGACCAAACAGCTATTAAGCAGTGGATTCAAGATTTGAGCTCAAAAGTGTAGGACGTTAAAGGCCAACCTCTTAACATTATACTGTTATTTCAATCAGAATACTGAAGGGGGCAATTGCCAGGTATTTGAACAGATAAGTAAAAATGTAATGCATCTCACAGTACATTTCAAGAATGTACTCTTTTGTAATTGGGGCAGAGAATCACAGTAATTTGCTCATTTATTAATTAATCTTCTGTGTGACTCAGGACAAATAAAGTTCTTGGTATATTTTCCTCACAAAGTGAAAGATAGTTTGCATTTGTTGAGGTTCTTCTATGTAGTGGTCATGGTATTTACAAACACATTTTAATTTTCATTTCAAATCTGTGATGTAAAGATGGAGAGATTGAGGCTTATTAGCTTACCCAGGACAGACAAGTAGTCTCTTTAATTCCAGCACCTAAGTGGATGATATAATGTGAGCCCAAATAGAACCATTTGTTCTGTAGATACAAACATTATAAAAAGGGTTTAACTGTTACTGTGCTTGCCCAAATCTAAAGCGATCTACTGCTACTGCTAACCGTAAGGTCGGCAGCTTGAAACCAGCAGGGCTCCTAAGATATCTAAGAATATGCTTAAGAAAGCAAGGCTTTTAGTATTACGTAGTCTTTATCCAGGATAAGCCAAATAGAAAATGCCTATTCTTCCCTTCCTTAAAAAAGAAACAGGTAATTCAATAGCACTTTACATGACTTACTTTATTTCTTCTTTAAACAAAACCATGGGGTAGGAATTGTAATCTCCTGTTTACAAATGAGCAACCCCAGGCTCAGAGGAGTTCTGTAACTTATTCAAGGACATAAATATAGTAAGTAGCAGAGTTAGAATTCCAAAATATTGAATAATTGTTTGGTAAAATAAATGAATAAATAAAAAAGTTGGATTGTGTTTATATCTATATCTAAGATACACATTTAAATTGTGAAATGGTATTATAATTTGTATGTTTAGGACCTGCATACAGTACATAGAATATGCAAACTAATGTAAAAAAGATAAATCTGGATGGCCCTAGAGACTCAGTACCCATCTACATATGCTAGCTTAGCACAGACCTGACTCAACTGGTTTGAGCTGGTTTAGTAGAAGGATGAGCTGATAGCAGAGGCTTAGCTCTGGAAGTCCCTTCTTCTCCTCTACCCTCTCCCCAGTGTCTATCCTTGACCGGAGAGCTTCCATTGTTGCAGAGTTGCTTAGGTTCTCCCAGCCCCCCAGGTTCTTGTAAACATATGAAGCTCTCGACGACTGAGTCCCCTTCGACTGGGTAATATCTAGTTCAGCTATACTCTGCTTCCTATACCTTCCTGTGGAATAATGAAGGATTGGGGGAACATGTGTGCTCTGCTATTTCTCTGCTTAGAAGTTTTTACCCAATAAACATTGTTTATTATTTTCACCACATGGCATGTGTGTTCGTGTTCCCTTTGCACAACACTAGAATTTCCTGTATATTCTAAAACAAAACACGTGGTTATTAAATCTTTGTTAATTTCATCTGTGATCACTTTGGATAAGAATAATTTGCAGTTGAACTGTTCCAAGTATATTCTGTTACCATCCATTCTCAGCATTTTGTTTTCTGCTTATTTATTCCTGATAACTCCCCAAATGTGATCCCTCAGTCTACTCAAGGATCAGCTTCATCAAAATCAGCCACAAATTCAGAATAAAATGTTATACTCCAGGATTATTCAGCATGAATTCTCTGTGTCAGAAAGAAATATCTTTGAGTCGGTAAAGGGAATCCCACAAGGAAATGAATATAGGCCGTTTCATACCAATCTATTTCTCTCTTCCTTTCCCTCCCTTTTCCTCACTTAGCCTTCTTTCTTCCTCTCTCTCTATGGCTCTTCTCTCTCCTTGGTCCTTCTTTCACCAATAAATATGCTGTCTAGAAAATGTACAAATGAACAGTAAAAATTATTTCCTAGAATCAACATCAGAAGAGCTTCCTTTCAGTGAAATACTTCCTATGGTGGGATAAAATGTATTTCTTATTTGTAAATTTACTTTCCTCAGTGACTGTGTTATTTTTCCTTTCCAAGACAAATATCATTCAATTTTAAAGAAAATTTAATACTTGTGAGTCTTATGTAATTCTATGCTGATTTGTTAAGGGAGACGTAGAAAATACACAATTCATAATAAGAGAAGAGCCTATCTTATTTCATTTACTTTCGAAAGGATCCCAAGTGATTTAGTCTGTGTGTTTGTGTGTGTGTGTGTGTGTGTGTGTGTTTTGCTAACACTTTATAAATACCTTGATATCACATTAGGTAAAAAAACACAAGCAATCAATGAAAAATGAAATTAATGAACAAACCTGGTGTACTCATTTGTTAGTAGGCATTTTTATTATGTTTGAAGTCTCAAAATTTTGTCATTTACTACCAATATTATTTATTACCCCATGTTGTTGTTGTTAGGTGCCTTCGAGTTGCTTCCAACTCATAGCAACCCTATGTACAAAGGAGTGAAACACTGCCAGGGCCTATGCCGTCCTCACAATCATTGTTATGCTTGAGCCCATTGTTGCAGCCATGGTGTCAGTCCATCTTGTTGAGGGTCTTCCTCTTTTTTGCTGACCCTCTACCAATCATGATGTCCTTCTCCAGGGACTGATCCCTCCTGATAACATGTCCAGAGTGTGTGACACGAAGTCTCGCCATCCTTGCTTCTAGGGAGCATTCTGGCTGTACTTTTTCCAAGACAGATTTGTTTGTTCTTCTGGTAGTCTCTGGTATATTCAATATTCTTTGGCAACACCATAATTCAAAGGCATTGATTCTTCTTCGGTCTTCCTTATTCATTGTCCAGCTTTCACATGCATATGAGGTGACTGAAAATACCATGGCTTGGGTCAGGCGCATCTTAGTCCTTAAAGTGACATCTTTGCTTTTTAACACTTTAAAGAGATCTCTGGCAGAAGATTTGCCCAATGCAATGCATCCTTTGATTTCTTGACTGCTGCTTTCATGGGTGTTAATGAATCCAAGTAAAATGAAATGCTTGACAAATTCAATCTTTTCTCCTTTTATCACGATTTGCTTATTGGTTCAGTTGTGAGGATTTTTGTTTTCCTTTGTGTTGAGGTATAATCCATACTGAAGGTTGTGGTCTTTGACCTTCATCATAAGTGCTTCAAGTTCTCTTCACTTTCAACAAGCAAGGTTGTGTCATCTGTATAATGCAGGTTGTTGATGAGTCTTCTGCCAATCCTGATGCCACATTCTTCATATAGTCCAGCTTCTCAGATTATTTGCTCAGTATACTGATTGAATGAGTATGGTGAAAGGATACAACTCTGATGCACACCTTTCCTGACTTTAAACCATGCAGCATTCCCTTATTCTGTTTGAAAGGCTGCTTCTTTGTCTATGTACAGGTTCTGTAGGAGCACAGTTAAGTGTTCTGGAATTCCCACTCTTTGCAATGTTATCTGTAATTTGTTATGATCCACAAGGTCAAATGTCTTTGCATAGTCAATAAAACACAGGAAAACGTCTTTCTAGTATTCTCTGCTTTCAGCTAGGATCCATCTGACATCAGCAATGATATCCCTGGTTCCACGTCCTCTTCTGAATCCAGCTTGAATTTCTGGCAGTTCCCTGTTGATATACTGCTGCAGCCGCTTTTGAACAATCTTCAGCCAAATTTTACTTGCATGTGATATTAATGATACTGTTTGATAATTTCCGCATTAGGTTGGATTAACTTTCTTGGGAATAGGCATAAATATGGATCTCTTTCAGTACGTTGGCCAGGTAGCTGTCTTCCAAATTTCTTGACATAGATGAGTAAGCACTTCCAGCGCTGTGTCCATTTGTTGAAACATCTCAATTGGTATTTCATCAATTCCTGGGGCCTTGTTTTTCTCAAATGCCTTCAGTGCAGCTTGGATTTCTTCCTTCAGTACCATCAGTTCTCGCCCATATGCTACCTCCCGAAAGGGTTGAAAATGGATCAATTCTTTTTGGTACAGTGACTCTGAGTATTCCTTCTATCCTCTTTGATACTTTCTGTGTCATTTAATATTTTCCCCATAGAATCCTTCAATATTGCAACTCGAGGCTTGAATTTTTTCTTCAGTTCTTTCAGCTTGAGAAATGCCAAGCATGTTCTTCCCTTTTGGTTTTCTATCTCCAGGTGTTTGCACATGTCATTATAATACTTTGTCTTCTGGAGCTGCCTTTTGAAATCTTCTGTTCAGCTCTTTTACTTCCTCATTTCTTCCATTTGCTTTAGCTACTCGATGTTCAAGAGCAAGTTTCAGAGTCTCTTCTGACATCCATTTTAGTCTTTTCTTTCTTTCCTGTCATTTAAATGAATTTTTCTTTCTTCATGTATGATGTCCTTGTTGTTATTCCACAACTCATCTGGTCTTTGGTCATTAGTGTTCAAAACGTCAAGCCTATTCTTGAGATAGTCTCTAAATTCAGGTGGGATATACTCAAGGTCATGCTTGCTCTCATTGACTTGTTCTAATTTTCTTCAGTTTCAACTTGAACTTGGCATATGAGCAATTGATGGTCTGTTCCACAGTCGGCCCCTGGGCCTTGTTCTGACTGGTAATATTGAGTTTTTCCATCATCTGTTTCCACAGATGTAGTCAATTTGGTTCCTGTGTATTCCACCTGGTGAGGTCCACATGTATAGTTGTTGTTTATGTTGTTGAAAAAAGGTGTTTGCAATGAAGAAACTGTTAGTCTTGCAAAATTCTATCATGTGATCTCTGGCATCGTTTCTATCACCAAAACCATATTTTCCAACTATCAGTCCTTCTTTGTTTCCACTTTTTGCATTCCAATCATCAGTAATTATCAATGTATCCTGATTTCACGTTCAATCAATTTCAGACTGCAGAATTTGGTAAATTATTAATTGTTAATATACATTATTAAGTGAAAAGTATGATATGGAAGAGTGAGCATAGTATAATTACTTTAATATGTTTTTAAATGGATATATTTATGCAAGTATATGCATGAAAACTATTCCTGGACAAACAAGGAGCTATCAGTAATGGCTCTCTTTGAGTAAAGGGACTCTGGAATGGTTGGAGGCTTTAATTTCTTCTTATATACTTCTCTGGGCATTTATGGTATCTAACCATGTGTTCTAACTCCAGGTCTTTGCACATTTCATTATAATACTTTACTTTGTCTTCTTGAGCCAAAACCAAATCAAAAGGGAAGAACACGTTTGGCATTCCTCAAGCCTAAAGAACTGAAGAAAAAATTCAAGTTTTTTTGAGTTGCAATATTGAAGAATTCTATGGGGAAAATATTAAATGATGATAGAAGCATCAAAAGAAGATGGAAAGACTACACAGAGTTACTCTACCAAAAAGAATTCATCGGCGTTTAACCATTTCAAGAGGTAGCATATGATGAAGAACTGATGATACTGAAGGAAGAAGTCCAAACTGCACTGAAGGTATTGAAGAAAAACAAGGCTCCAGGAATTGATGGAATACCAATTGAAATGTTTCAACAAATGGATGCAGCACTGGAAGCACTCACTTGTCTATGCCAAGAAATTTGGAAGACAGCTACCTGCCCAACTGACTGGAAGAGATCCATATTTGCACCTGTTCCAAAGAAAGGTGCTCCAACAGAATGTGGAAATTATCAAACAATATCATTAATATTGCAGACAAGGAAAATTTTGTTAAAGATCTTGAAAGCAGTTGCAGCAGTACATTAACAGGGAAGTGCCAGAATTCAAACTGGATTCAGAAGAGGATGTGGAACCAGGGATATCACTGCTGATGTCAGATGAATCCTGGCTGAAAGCAGGGAATATCAGAAAGATGTTTACCTGTGTGTTACTGACTATGCAAAGGCATTCGACTGTGTGGATCATAACAAACTATGGATAACATTGTGAAGAATGAGAATTCCCAGACGGTTAATGTGCTCGTAAGGAACCTGTACTTAGACCAAGAGAGAGTTGTTCGGACAGAACAAGGGGATACTGTGTGGTTTAAAGTCAGGGAAGGTGTGCGTTAGGGTTGTATCCTTTCACCATACTTATTCAACCTGTATACTGAGGAAATAATCTGAGAAGCTGGACTATATGAAGAAAAACGGGCATCAGGATTGGAGGAAGACTCACTAACAACCTGCGATATGCAGATGACACAGCCTTGCTTGCTGAAAATGAAGAGGACTTGAAGCACTTACTGATAAATATCAAAGATCACATGCTTCGATATGGATTACATCTCAACATAAAGAAAACAAAAATCCTCACAACTGGACCAATAAGCAACATCATGATAAAAGGAGAAAAGATTGAATTTGTCAAGCATTTCATTTTACTTGAATCCACAATCAACACCCATGAAAGCAGCAGTCAAGAAATCAAAGGATGCATTGCATTGGGCAAATCTTCTGCCAGAGATCTCTTTAAAGTGTTAAAAAGCAAAGATGTCACTTTAAGGACTAAAGTGCGCCAGGCCCAAGCCATGGTATTTTCAATTACCTCATATGCATATGAAAGCTGGACAATGAATAAGGATGGGTTGACACAGTGTCTGCAATGATGGGGTCAAACATAGCAAGGATTGTGAGGATAGTGCAGGACCAGGCAGTGTTTCCTTCTGTTGTCCATGGGCTTGCTATGAGTCGGAATTGACTTGATGGCACCTAACAACAACAACCATGTGTTTCTATAACTTTATTATTTTTTAAATATCATGAGACTAGTGAGCTATGGGAAATTTTGGCATTAAAATATACCAGTAAATGCAATTTGGAAGATACCAACTTGTGGCTGACACAGGTAAAATATTGCAATATAATTCCAGAAATTACTATGCATCCTCTATAAAAGAATCCTGATTTTGAACTAGATGCTTGGAATTCCCACAGCAAGTTCCAGAATGATTGACTTGAATTGGATATACAGAGGTTGGAAAAATTGCTCAGTGTCAGGAAAGAATGAACAATTAGTAATGAGTATTTTCCTGGGCCATTCCAGCCAAAGCAATTCAATCAGGTGCATGGGATAATGGAAAGAAGCAATAATCTCTGGCTAAAATCACCTGACAATCTTAAATGGGTACTCTATGATTTTATTTTAGAGCTCTAGTAGCACAATGGTTAAGGGCTTGGCTGTTTGCCAAAAGGTTGGCAGTTCGAATCTACCAGCTGCTCCTTGGAAACCCTATAGGGTAGTACTAGGCTGTCCTTTGGGATCCCTATGAGTTGGAATTGACTCAACGGCAATAGGTAACAATTTTTTAGAGGGAATGTTAATGTAAGATGGAGATTTATGAATATTTTACAGATGTACTGCTCTTTCCCACTCTTATTCTTAGCAGTTGTCTTCAGTAAATATGTTTTCTCTAATTGTTCGAAGTTACATTGAATATATCAAGGACTTAATATCCTAAACTCTTGCCCTACAATTTACCAAATGGGTCTGTCATGGATTGAATTGTGTCCCCCCAAAATATCTGTAAACTTGGCTGGGTCATGATTCCCAGTATTGTATGATTGTGTAATCTGATGTGATTTCCTTATGTGTTGTAAACTCTATCACTGTGATGAGGTTATATGTGATCTCCTTATGTGTTGTCAATTCTATCACTGTGATGAGGTTATACTGATGAGGTTTACAAGATTAGGTAGTGTCTTAATCCAATCTCTTTTGAGACATAAAAGAGAGAAGCGAGCAGAGACACATGGGAACCTCATACCACCAAGAAAGCAGTGCCAGGAACAGATCGCATCCTTTGGACCTGAGGTTCCTGCCCAGAGAGGCTCCCAGACCAAACGAAGATTTATGACATGGACCTTCCTTAAGGCTGGCAGAGAAAGCTTTCTCCTGGAGCTGACGCCCTGAATTTGGACTTGTAGCCTACTGGACTGTGAGAGAATAAACTTCTCTTTGCTAAATCCATCCACTTGTGATATTTCTGTTAGACCAGCACTAGATGACTAAGACAGGGTCCATCTTCTTTTCTCAGATACTGGTGCACTAAGCTATAATTGTGGCTGAAGTAATCTCTGAAAATGTATTTTGTATATTTGTTATAGATCTCATATTCAGAGTTTACCTCTAGATTAAACTGCTCTTTCTATAATGCCCGACTCCAAAAATTACCACTAGGCTATTCTTTCCATCAGGACTGTTCATTATGTTAATTAGGAGTAGACTCTTAATTTAAAAGTGGTCTCCATTCTTAACTGACTAATGCCCATGGAGATTAACAGACGTGAAGTGTGGTGCTGAACCAAACAGATGAGCATTTTCTGGGATATTGAACTACAGAATGTGGGAAGGATGGGCCAGTTTGGGGAAAGAGAGTGAGAGAAAGCAAGCGGCTTATGAGAGAAAGACAAAGGAAATTTTTGGTCCTGGAATTGTCTTGATTCTTGATCCGTTCAGCAAATATTTATTAGGACCCTAGGACCCTATTATGTTCCAGAGACTGTTCTAGGTGCTGAGAATGTGGCAGTGAAAGTGGTAGCTTTTCTGTTGCAATTCCAACTCCATTACTAGTATATGCATATATTGACATCATTTTTTGTGAGACTGAGTTTTTTTACTAAAAATCTGAAAAGCCTAGCAAATATATTAGGGAAATTATAATCTTCTAGTAACATTTATGGAATAGTACACTGATAAGGTATTTCTCTCTTTTATCACTAAGATGTTACTTGAGTAAAATAAAAAGATTTCAAAAAAAAATACAAACTTTATTTCATGTAGTTGTTGGTTTTCTCAACAGTTTTATATATTAGGTTATTTTAAATCTAGATATCTAGCTGCATTCAGTTACTTAACTGAATGGGTCCATGGCGGCATGCAACCAAGAAACAGAGCTTCTAAAATTAGTTAACTAAAAATCAAGGAGTAGAGAAAGAATTGAGGAAGTCCGATTCATTAAAGTTTATGAGCATGCATACTTACTCCAACTAAATTGTAAGACTCTTATAGTATTTTTATAATTTAAATTCAACACAGAAACAGAAAAAGTTATGTTTCTTCCTTTGTCAAAGCTCCTAATTAATAAAATCCTGATTTATTTATTATAGTAGTTCATGATTTTATTATATGGTACTTACAATATTTTGTTTTTGGGATACAATCTTTATGCCCTACAAAACTGCCTGGAACCTCAGTGACATTTTCCTGGGCCCTAGAAACTCAAATACTTAGAGGCATCAGAGAAAACAGATATAATACAGATACATAATCTTGAGTGGGGGAAGTCCGTCCGGGATATAAATATTAAGTGTGATATCTTTCAAAACAGTAATATTTTCTAAACATAAAGTTTAATGAATGAGTAAGGGGTATACAAGTCTCAGGGAGAGAAAAGTTTGTAGTCTATTAAAGAGATGCTATTGAATAACAAATAATAGCACTTTATGGTGCTATACATTTTTCCAAATGTTTTGCACATACTAGATCATTTAATCATCTGCATAGTAACAGGAACCCTGGTTGCCCAGTGGTTAAGCTCTCTGTTGCTAACCAAAAGGTCAATGGTTTGAACCCACCAGTTGCTCTTCAGGAGGAAGATGTGGCAGTTGGCCTCCGCAAATATTCCCACGGCCATCGAGTCAATTCCAACTCATAGACACCATATAGGACAGAGTAGAACTGCCCCATAGGGTTTCCAAAAGCCAAGGCACCAACAGATGATGATGTATTGATAATAGTAATAATTTGGGTAATAATGGACTGAATTTTATCACGATGACAAAAAACCTAACAGAAATAAGTATGTTGTTAGGTGCCCTCAGTTGGCTTCTGACTCATAGGGACCCGATATACAACAGAATGGAACAGTGCTTGGTCCCACACCATCCTCACAATCGTTGCTATGTCTGAGCCCATTGTTGTAGCCACTCTGTCAATCCATCTTCTTGAAGGCATTCCTCTTTTTTGCTGACCGTCTACTTTACCAAGCATGTTATCCTTCTCCAGGGACCAGCCTCTCCTGATAACATGTCCAAAGTACATGAGACAAATTCTCACCATCCTTGCTTGTGTGGAGCATTCTGGTTGTACTTCCAAGACAAATTGGTTCATTCTTCTGGCAGCTCACGAGTATTTAGTATACTTCATCAACACCGTAATTCAAATGCATCAGTTCTTCTTTGGTTTCCTTATTCGTTGTCCAGCCTTCACATGCATATGAGGCGATCGAAAATACCATGGCTTGGCTCAGATGTACTTTAGTCCTGAAAGTGACATCTTTGCTTTTTTAACACTTTAAAGAGGTCTTTTGCAGCAGATTTACCCAATGAAATACGTCGTTTGATTTCTTGAAGTACAAGGTTCTGCATTTGGATTAAAAAGACAAAATAGACACACAGGATAATGGACAAAGCTTTAATAGCAATATACATGAAAAGAATGTAGTGTTGCAGTGAGTGGATTGAAGGGGATATTGGTACTTGTTATGTACTCTTTAATTAGTCCCCTTTAGAATCACTTCTATTTGTGGTCCAAATTTAAATTAAGCTGAAGCAGGAAAATTGAAAAAAATATTGACACCCTGGCTCGCTGTATCATTGCTCTTTCAGACTTCCTATTTATATGAGAACTTATTTCCAATAATAGTTTAGTTTGGATTCAAGCTGGGTCATGCTTTCTTAATAGCAGCTGGAGTGGCATGGATGTCTCTTCTAATAACAGTCTAAATATTGCCTAAAAAAGTTCACATATATCATTATATCATAAGAGAATTCAGTATCAGCCACTACCTTAGATATATTGGCACAGCTATTAATTCAGTCCTTCCAATTGTAAAGAATGTTGATAGTGTGTTCAGCTTCGATGCATTGTGGCTCTCTCCATGCAGGGCAGAGCTGAGTGTGCTGCTGATTGGTGCTGGTCCATCTCCATCACAAAGTGCAGATTCTCTCATTCCCTTTTGACTTTGCCTCTTATCCTTGTAATTAAGACTCCTTTGATTTTGTTTGGCAACTCACCATCTGCAGAAAAGGAGGGCAAGCGCAGAAAACTGGTGCTCTCACAATTTCACATGGTCCTTGATTAAACTCCGTTTAATTCTGAGAATCTTAATCAAGGTAATTATCTGACTGAGGGTGCCTGTGCCTGCACTTGCTCCTCTTGCGGTTTTCTCCAACAGCTGGAAGGTGGTTGGATGTGGCAGCTCACCACCATGGGCTCAGTGTGGAAGAACAGTGTGTGTATCAACAGCTCTGTTTAGTGTAGTCCAGACTGTATGGCTATACTGGTTTGTTTTTAAAACCTTCCAAACATGTACAAAGCAGGCTGCTTATTTTGTGCCAAAAGACAAGATTAGCTAATTTGCCGTAATGCTGAATTCAACCCTTTAATATATTTCTCCGTAATTCTCACACCAAAGGGCACCAATTACTTATCTAGCATACTCACTCCCTTCCCCCAAATACAAGAAGTCCAATTCAGGGAAAGGCCAGAGGGCATACTCAGTCATTTATTTATCAGTCATTTTATGTCACTTTAGGTTTACCGGATGCTAAATATTTTAGCTTTGTTAAATAGCTGACATTGGCAGAAAATGCAATAAAGATAACTTGCAATATCAGAAACAGTTTATCTCTGGGAAATTTAAAGTTCTGTTAGTTAAAAATAGTTGTGAGAACTAGTGCCATGTGTAACTACTGAGCTTAGCATTTCGTTGCCTTTTACTGTTTTGTCCAAGAAGGTTCATCTGGGTTTGGGGATACATAGATTTTCTCAAAAACAACCCAGACTTTTCCTTTGATTTATGTCTCATGATTGAATCGATCCACCAGAGCTATTATATATCTTCCTTTTTCCATTTCTTTTTGTCAAGGCTTTTAGTTCGTAGGTGGAGGAAAGATGAGAATCCCCTAGTTATGGCATTTCAGAAGGGGAAGTCCTTGGAGAACCTCCAATTTGGCATTTCTCATCTTCTGTCTTTTTTCAACTTGTTAAACTCTTTCATAATAATGTAAAATCTAGAAATTTCTGAATAATAAGAAATTTCTGAATAATTTCAAGCTTTTAGCATGAGTTATACAAAGGGATTATAAACAAAATATTTCATTTAATATTCACATATTTAATACTATAAAGTCAGTTTTAATACAATTGTTAATCAGACTCACAACATATAAAATTACATTAAGTTTCTTATATTTGTTAATTTATATTAAATAAGTATGTAAGAAAAAGTATTTTTGATGACAAATAAATTTAAAAGAATATATTCTATAATTTTATTTTATTTTGAGCCAAAATATATGTTAAAAGGTAAACCATCAAAATAGATAAACCTGCTTTCATGTCCTTGTGTTTAGAATCCTTATATATTATACATAAAAATCAACACTTTTTAAAAATAATTTTTATGTGTTATCTTAAATAATAAAATAATAAAGAACATGCCAAACTATGCTTGCAAGCATCTCTCCTCTAAACACGTATTGACTGTGTGTGAATCATTTTGAATTCTAGTTTCAAATTTTATTTCTAATAAATAAAAAATCCAATAGAATAGAAACGTTGCCATGCATTTTTTAAAAATTAAAGCTATTTTAATGAGCCATATATGAATTTGCTAAGATGAATTCATTTTATAGATCCAGCAAAGATTATCTTGGAATGAATTTCCAGAAGAGTATCTCTCCTATGTTTTTCACTGACTGCTTGCATTTCATATTGAAGTTCCTGATGCTACCTCTCTTTTAAAAAGTTGTTGTGTTATTTACATTAACTTTATGCAAATAATTTGTCCTCTGTTCCTAAGAGATAGTCTCTAAAAACCTTGACATTTCCCTAATGGTTTAGTTTCTTCAATAAGAACTCTAGACCACATCTAACCAACAAGTTATGCTTGTGAGGTTCCTCTTGGGTGGGGGCAGGCCAAGCCAGAGAGATCCACTGGTAATATCACTTCATACTGACCAACTTATGATGACGTGGCAAAACTTCTTTAATAAAAGCTCTGGACATTGAATATTCACGGACTTCCTGGTTGGTGAAAGACATAGACACATGTATGAAAGTAGCACATCCCTTTTTGGGACATAGAAGTTCCATGTTGGGAACCCTTCCAGACTTTGCCTTACGTGTTTCTTCATTTGTATCCTTTATCCTATAATAAAACTGTGTTTGTAAGTGTAGCACTTTCTGTGGGTTCTGTGAATTGTTCTAATGAGTAGTGGAAGCCAGCAGGTCAGAAGTAAGGGGACTGGACGAGACTAATTGGGCATAACAGTCCAGGGACAAGGACTAAAAGGCAGGAGGCGACAGAAAAACTGGTAACAGGGAACACAAGGTTGAGAAGGGACAGTGTTGACGTGTCATGGGGTTGTTAACCATTGTCATAAAACAATATGTGTACTAACTGTTTAATGAGAAACTATTTGTTCTGTAAACCTTCATGTAAAGTACAATTAAAAAAAAAA
>NW_004443961.1:22226972-22231838 GCF_000243295.1 Trichechus manatus latirostris | reverse complement strand
AAAAGAATTACCTATGTGAGATCAAATTGACAACAGCAACTCAAAAATTTTGATGGGAAGCCTAGGGGGCAGTGAGTTGAAGATAATGGTGACGGAATAATTTGGAAAAGGATAGTGAGAATAGCAGCACAACTGGAAGAATGTAACTGATGTCTCTGAATTGTACATGTAGAAACTTTTGAAATGGTGTGACTTTAGCTATGTCTATTTTCACCAAAAAAAAGGTCCTCTAGGTCAAGAAGGGAGAGTGTTGCCATGTTCGGGGGTTGTTAACCAATGTCATAAAACAGTACGTGCACTGACTGTTTAATGAGAACCTATTTGTTCTGTAAACCTTCATCTAAAGTACAATAAAAAATGTGTGGAATTGAAGAAAATTGGTAGTAACTTGAATGATTTGTATTTAGGCACATAGTGCACACGTTAAGATGAAGTGCCGCTTATGGAGAATAGTGGGGGGACTTAGTAGGTTGAATACAGATGAACTTGGGAGCCGTTATGGAGCAGCTTTTGCTGGAGGCTCCCTACAGATCTATAAGGCATGCAGTGATGATTGTTAGAACAGCGAGCAAGGTTATTTCAGTCAATATCTATCGCACAAATACCTCCAGGATGCCTTTGAAGGCTGAGGACTGTTGATCAAAGCAAAGTCTCTTGTGAGGCTTCAGAGCCATTTAGGCAGGATATTTAAACAAAGCAAGAAAACTGACATCAACTTAACTTCCCACCTTGATGTGGTTTATCCTACTGGCATCAAGCCTCTGATACTATCCACGCACTAAGATTTAGATGACAATGCATTGTTGTTACCATAGCAAAAACAACATAATATCTATTATTGAATAATCCATGGTCCACAAATGCGTAGGAAGGAACACATCACACTTGCTGGCATTAACCTGGCAATCTCCTAGATGGCTGCATTTGAAACTTTCCCTTTCCCCAAGGAAAAGGTAAGGGCATGTAGTTCAGTTGTTGTTGCCGTTGAGTCAGCTCCAAATCATGGCGACCTTATTATAACAGAATACAATGTTGCTGGTCCTGTGATATCTTCATGGTCATTGGTATGTTTGGGTGCATTGTGTAACTATTGTATCAATCCATCTCATTTAGGATTTCCTTCAACTGTATAGTGCAATTTCCCTCTATTGCATTATGTCAAGCAATATTCTGTTGTGGTCCATAGGGTTTTCATTGGCTAAATTTTGGAAATAGATTGCCAGGCCTTTCTTCCTAGTCTGTTAGTCTGGAAGCTCTGCCAAAGCCTGTCCACCACGGGTGGCTCTGCTGGTATTTGACATAGATTCCAACATCATAGCAACACACAAGTCACCACAGTATGACGAACTGACAGGTGGTGGGTCATACAGTAGCAATGGAAAATTAATTCTGCTCTGTATCAGCTTTGTACACAGATACAAACAGGAAACTTCAACTTTCCCATCTCCTCTTTTGGTCCCTACCCCTGAATTAAAAAAAAAAAAAAAGAAGATCACTCAGCCTGTATTAACCGATATGACTAGGCAAGGAGAAAGACATTGATTTTGGAAGGCAAAGTCTTAAAACTCTGTAACGAAGAGCTTTGCAAGGGTAAATACCATTTTCCTATACACACTCCATTGGAAATCCTTCAAGTATTAAGAAATTCCATGAACAGAGTCTAATATAGATGTGCATTACAAAGTTCTATCAAAGTCATAGCATTCTCAAACAGCCAAGAATGTGGAATGTATTAGAGGAAAAAGTAACCAAAAACTTGAACAAGCTATTTCAAGATCTGTATAATAAAATGCCTTGTTGTAAAATTCACATTTATCTTCCTTCTTGTCACATCATGTAATTGCTTCCCAGGTGAAAAAGAATAACTGGAAAGATTCACTAAAGGAAGAAAATAGATACTGGTTATTTGATTATATACGTACTTAATCAAATAAGCCTACTTACATAATATAGGGGAAAACACATCCACACTCTCTCTTTCTCTTTTAAGCATGTATGCGTGAGCACACACAGCACACACACACACACACACACAAACATACATGTGGACCATAAAGCCTTCTAATCTACCCAGTCTTCCCTCTATTCCTTCTTTTACCCGTCAACACATGAGAACATAATCAGAAGACTGAAACATCTCAGTTTCTTGAGTTGTTTTGCCAAGTAATCATCAAAGGAAATTGGACTTTGTCTCAACCACCAATAAGGTAACCTAAACTTTAAACCTTTTCCTGAGGGAAGTGTGAGAATATAGTTGTGGCTTATTATACCTCTTGACATAGAATTATATGGATTGTCCATATGATTTAGTGAAATCCAGTCTATGTTAACTGGACAGAGGAAAGAAGACACACAATGTAGAAGAATATCACAAAACCTGGATAGGCTCTTAATAGACAGTGTGTATATCTCCAAACATCACACGCAACTATTTATATTTTTCCTAGAGTGAACTATAGAGATAAATAGATAGCTACCATTGAGTTGACTCTGACTCATCGCGATGTTATTTATAATAGAACAAAAATTCGCCCCGTCCTGTGTCATCCTCACGATCGGCAGCATGTTCGAATCTATCACTGTGGCTATTTGATCTCACCCTTGTGCTAATTGAACTCACTCTTGCTAGTGGACCTTGATGAGACTATTATTATACCACTTAATGCATTCTAATATTTTCTTATATTGTATACTGCATTACTAAATTATAAATTTACTGAGGGTCAGAACCACTTATTTCTAGTAGAAGTGTTAGGAGAATGGACCCTGGAGTCATGTAGACCACAGAGATGGTTCTAGCCTTTGCAGCTGAGAATCTGTATGAATTTAAGCAAGATTCTTAACCATTCTGAGCCCCAGTTTCCTAATTTGCACCTCAGGGATATATCTCATACAGTTGTGGCTAAGATTAAACAATATGCTGGATTTACAGCATTTAGGATAGTGGCTGGCATGTAGCAAACACTCAGTAAGTACTAGCTGTTATTACTGTTTATTTACCCCCAAAGTACCTAGCATAGGATTAAGCTCAACTGAATCCTCAATAAATGTTTATTGATAGCTTAATGAAGGAATTAATGGAAATTTCCTTTTTTAAAAAGTCATTTAAGTTTCTTACTCTGTTTTTTTGAATTTGTGAGAACTAAGGGAGCATAATCAAAAAAGTTAGTTTTGTGTGCAACAAATAAGTTTGATCAAGCATCCACAAACCAGTTGGGAAGTAGAGTAATCGGTGACCTGTTGAATTTTCTCCTGGAGGCAGTTCCTTAGAAGAACAAGGAAACGCAAAGATATGCAAGGAGTACCATCCAGCTGAGACAAGCATATTAGTGCTCTCATTGACTCTACCACCTGCTCAAGCTCTGCCTGGGAACCTTCAGGGGCCCAGATGGCCTCTGATGCACAGTAATAGCCAGTGTGCACAGTAAACCAAGTCATCAGCCTGGGAATGTCCCTCATTCAACCAGTTTGTCCTGCTTTGGGCTGTGGTGCTGCATATATGAGAAAGAAAGGACAATCTTGCCTTTATGTGCAAAGGAAAAAGATTTGTTTCTGCCCCGTGGAAATATATCTTTATAATAATTCAGGAACATGCCGAAGATTGAAAGTAAACTAAACAGGAATTGGCCACCCACTGTATACCTACTTGCCCAGAGATAAAGAAAAGTCTTTCAAAAATTTTTTTTCTCTTAATCTTCAATCTGCTTCTGAAAGGTCACAGCCTTGCAAACCCTACGGAGCAGTTTTACTGTGCACATGTGAAGGCTGCCATGAATTGAAATCAACTAGATGACAACTGACAACAACAACAAACCTTAATTCTAAAGGTATTCATATAATCTTCTATTTTAAACTAAAATTGAAATTTTAAATCAAAAGGTATTTCATAAGCTGGACCAGGATGCTCCAATGTTAAAATTAACCAAAAACCCAAAAAACAAAAAACCAAACCCATTGCCCCAGAGAGTTTCCAAGGAGTGCCTGGTGGATTTGAATGCCGACCTTTTGGTTAGCAGCCATAGCTCTTAACTACTACACCACCAAGGTTTCCACGTGTTAAAATTATATATATATTTCCATTTATAGATAGGGAAATTTAAAATAATTTTCTTAACTTAAAATGTAATGAAAATGTCAGCTGGGAATTCCCCTTCTCTTGAGAACTAGAAAAGATTGATTTGGACCATAATTCTACAGCATGGAAGTCCAAAGCTTGACGCAAGTTTTTTTTTTTTTTTTTAGGTTCTTTTTTTTATTTTTCCCCATACAAAAATTTATACATGCATTGTTATGTGACCCTAATTGCTCTCCTCATACTGTGACAGCACATTCCTCCTTTCCACCACTGATTCCCTATGTCCACTCAACCAGCCCCTAATCCTCTCTGCCTACCCATCTCACCTCCGGACAGAAGCTGCTCATTTAATCTCTTGTATCTACTCCTTATGAGTATCACTTTATGTCCCACAGCCTGTCTGAAGAGTTGGCCTTAGAATTTGTTTTAGTTCTGGGCTGATAGAGAATCCAGGGGGCATGCTTTCCAGGGTTCCTCCAGTCTTAGACCATTAAGTCTGGTCTGCTTAATAGAATTTGAGTTCTGCACCCCACCTTTCTGCTGCTCCATCTGGGACTCTCTGTTGTGTTCCCTGTCAGGGCGGTCATTGGTGGTAGCCAGGCGCCATCTAGTTCTTCTGGTCTCAGGCTGATGAAGTCTCTGGTTTAAGTGGCCCTTTCTATCTCTTGGGCTAATACTTTCCTTGTGTCTTTGTTGTTCTTCATTCTCCTTTACTCCAGGTGGTTGGGACCAATTGATGCATCTTAGATGGCCGCTTGCAAGCTTTTAAGACCCCAGACGCCACTCACCAA
>NW_004443961.1:22224250-22226872 GCF_000243295.1 Trichechus manatus latirostris | reverse complement strand
ATGTGTACTAACTGTTTAATGAGAAACTATTTGTTCTGTAAACCTTCATGTAAAGTACAATTAAAAAAAAAAAAAAGAAGTAAGGGGACTGGAAACACCTGAGCTTGAGGCTGGCAACCTGAGAGGGGAGCGAGAACCCCAAATTTGTAGCCAGCAGGCCAGAAGTGAAGGCAGCCCTGGAAATTCCAAGCTGGCGTCTGAGTTCTTGGGCCTCCTTGGCCATCTGGAGGACTGTGTCCTTCAGTGTATGAGCTATGATCTAGCTCTGGGTGATTAAGGTCAGAGGAAGTACTGCATGTGCAGCTGATGTCAGAATAGAAGTGGCAGAGAAGTGAGAAGTGAAGATTTGATTTATACTCTCAGTTGCCCATTTTCGGCATAAAATATATGACTAGGAAGAAAACTTTCAAAATGATGTAATGGGTTTAAAAAATAAGCTGGAAGGAGCGAAGACATTCATGATAGTGGTTGCTTCTGAAGGGAAGATTTAAAAGTAGCCGAGGGTAAAAGGAACTCTTTATGGTAATATTTTATTTTAAATATTAAAAAAAGACTGGGAGCAAATCTTATAAAATATTAACCACCGTCAGTTCTGAGTGGTCTGTACACTATCTCTAAAAAAACCTCTTTTGATTTGGTTTGTTTTGAAATTCTACCAGATAGCCCTCCATCATTACTATGAGAAAACAGTTATGCTACTTAACACCACTGTGTTTCAACATACTGTTCTGCTTTATACAACGGTTGTAAAGATTAAATGAGATATTTGGAAAGTGCCTAGCACAATGCCTGGCCCAAGTAGCCAATCAAAATATTTTTTCCCTAGCTTCCTCCTACTCCTGTCTCCTTTCACTGCTATATTTACAAACTTTTCTAAATCTCTATGGGGTTTTTTTTTGAAAGCAGTGGTGGTTCCATGGTAGAATTCTCATCTTCCATGTGGGAGACCCAAGTCTGATTCCCAGTCAATGTGCATCAAGCACAGTGACCACTCATCTGTCAGTAGAGGCTTGCATATTGCTGTGATGCTGAACAGGTTTCTGCAGGGCTTCCAGACTAGGACAGGCTAGGAAGTAAGTTCTGATGATCTGCCTCCAAAGGTCAGCCAGTGAAAACCATATAGATAACAATGGCTTGAAGCTGTTGTGTATGGGGTAGCCATGAGTTGGGGGCCAAAATCACAGCAGCTAACAACAAGACTTTTTTATCTGCCAATTTCTTTGTATGTCTTTTGATCTCCCTATTACTAGCCCACAGTTCTACCCCAGGTGAGTGCTAATTGTCTCCCTCCGGCACTTAGACAACTCTTTTCTACGAGTAGTCCAACCGCAGCTGTTAAACTCACTTGCTGCATGTATATAGCACAATGAATCAGAATAATTTGAACACTAGTATGTTCCAATCATAAAAAAAAGAAACCACAATTCAGAATTTAATTTTTATGTGTTCCAAACCACCATTCCCCAAGTGTCCAACTGTTTGTCTTGGCTTTTTTCCTTTTCCATGACAAGAAGTGTCAGTAATGTTTGGGGGAATGGAAACAGAGAAATATAAGAATGCTAGTGGAATTAGGGGAGCTTTAATAAGAAAGTCAATGTAACATCAAGAAGTTTTTTTTTTTTAAATTTTTAAACGGCATGCATTATATGATTACTTAAAAATAAACCAGGACTCTATTTTATATACATGTTTATTACAACTGTATTAACAATGTAAAAACAAAATCTGTTCATATTACATACTACTAGAAAGAAATACTATATTATGAAACAGTAGTGGTCTCACAGATCATATTTTCCTTCTCTCATATTTTTGAACTTTCCAAGTTTTCTGTAAATGAGCATTCATTACTCTTGTACTAGAAAAAAGGGGTGGAACATGGCGCTATAATCAGAAACACCACGCCGTCCCACCACAGCAAAGATCAGAAAAAATAAGTCAAACAGAGTCACACATCAATCCTGAAACCCTAAGCATCAAATGAAGAGATAAAGAACTCAGCAAAGCACTGAATGGAATAAGAAACTGACTGAGAACAGAGAGTGAGGAGAGATACATGCAGAGGTCCCCTATCAGCTACCGCAGCATGGATCTGCCATCTTGGACTCCTATCAGAGATCAGCGAATAGGGGGTATGAGAAAGCAACTTCACGGAGCTTCCAGCAGGAGACAGAACAACTGGTAACGAGAGATATAGGCTTTCCCACCCCCACCCTTCTTTACCCCCACTTAGTCTACTCAGCTTCCTGCAGCCACAGTCTCTTGGCCAGGAAGCACCAGCTTCACCCCGGTGTTGCTTGGATTCCACCTGCCTGCACTGGGCTGCTGGTGTTGCTTTTTTCCACTTCTTTAGATTTCTTCCTTACCTCTCACCACCTCCCCCTCCTTTCTCTCAAATACCTGGCTCCATGTGCCATCTTTGCTTCTTCCGGAAAGGCTGCAAAATACTGCTGTACTGTGAAATTGGTTCCCAGCCCGTGCCACCACACTGGTGGGATTCCTAGGGCGTTTTTGTTTGTTTGCTCTGATTTGTTCTGTTTTGATTTGTTTGTTTGTTTTCTTTTTCTTTTCTTGGCTCCGGAGCCCCTTCTAGCCAGGCAGTACTGCGTGGCTTGGAAGCTA
>NW_004443961.1:22193470-22221204 GCF_000243295.1 Trichechus manatus latirostris | reverse complement strand
ATTTATGTGATGGATTACATTGATTGTTTTTCTGTGTTGAGCCATCCCTGCATACCTGGTATAAATCCCACTTGATCATGGTGAGTTATTTTTTTGATATGTTGCTGAATTCTATTGGCTAGAATTTTGTTGAGGATTTTTGCGTCTATATTCATGAAGGATATTGGTCTGTAATTTTATTTTTTTGTGGTGTCTTTACCTGGTTTTGGTAACAGGGTTATGCTGGATTTATAGAAGGAGTTCAGAAGTATTCCATCCTTTTCTATGCTCTGAAATACTGTTAGTAGTAGTGGTGTTAACTCTTCTCTGGAAGTTTGGTAGAATTCTCCAGTGAAGCCATCAGGGCCAGGCCTTTTTTTTGTTGGGAGTTTTTTAATAACCTTTTCAATCTCTTCTTTTGTTATGGGTTTATTTAGTTGTTCTACCTCTGTTTGTGTTAGGTTAGGTAGGTAGTGCGTTTCTAGAAATTTGTCCATTTCCTTTAGGTTTTTAAATTTGTTACAGTACAACTTTTCATAGTATTCTGTTAGGATTCTTTAAATTTCCGTTGGGTCTGTTGTGATATCACCCATCTCATTTCTTATACAGGTTATCTGCTTCGTCTTCTGTTTTTCTTTTGTCAGTTTGGCCAATGGTTTATCAATTTTGTTGATCTTTTCAAAGATTCAGCTTTGGTCTTGTTCATTGTTTCAATTGTTTTTCTATTCTCTATTTCATTTAAATCTGCTCTAATTCTTATTATTTCTTTTCTTTTGGTGGCTGAGGGCTTCTTTAGCTGCTCTCTTTCTACTTGTTCCAGTTGTTGGTTGTATGTTTTGATTATGGCCCTTTCTTCTTTTTGGATGTTTGCATTTATTGCTATAAACTGACCTCTGAGCACTTCTTTTGCTGTGTCCCAAAGGTTTTGGTAGGACATGTTTTCATTCTTGTTTGATTCTATGAATTTCGTTATTCCATCCTTAATTTCTTTTATAACCGAGTAGTTTTTGAGCAAAGTGTTGTTCAGTTTCCATGTGTTTGATTTTTTTTCCTTGCTTTTTCTGTTGTCGATTTTTACTTTTATGGCTTTATAGTGAGAAAAGATGCTTTGTAATATGTGGATACTTTGGATTTTGTTAAGGCTTACTTTATGGCCTAATATGTGTTCTATTCTGGAGAATGTTCCATGTGCATTGGAAAAGAAAGTATACTTGGCTGCTGTTGGGTCCAGTGTTCAGTATATGTCTATGAGATCAAGTTGGTTGATTGTAGCATTTGGCTCTTCCATGTCTTTGTTGAGCTTCTTTCTGGATGTTCTGTCCTTCACCGAAAGTGGTGTGTTGAAGTTTCCTACTACTGTTGTGGAGCTGTCTATCTCTCTTTTCAGTGCTGTTAGCGTTTGTTTTATATATTTTGGGGCCTGTTGTTGGGTGCGTAAATATTTATTACAGTTATGTTCTCCTGGTGTATTGACCCTTTAATCATTAGATAGTATCCTTCCTTATCCTTTGTGGTGGATTTTACTTTAAAGTTTATTTTGTCAGAGATTAATACTGACACTCCTGCTCTTTTTTGAGAGTTGTTTGCTTGATATATTTTTTTCCATCCTTTAAGTTTTAGTTTGTTTGTGTCTTTAAGTCTAAGGTGTGTCTCTTGTAGGCAGCATATAGACACACTGTGTTTTTTTAACCACTCTGCCACTCTCTGCGTCTTTATTGGTGCACTTAGTGTATTTACATTCATTATAATTATTGATAGGTATGAGTTGAGTGCTTTCATTTTGATATCTTTTTTTGTGTTTTGTTGACATTGTCTTTGTTCCACTTAATATTCTGTGCTTAGTTGTTTTTCTTTATGTGTTTTCATTTCATCTTTTTCATTGTTGTTGATTTTGTGTTTGCTGAGTCTTTATATTTTTCTAGTTTTTTATTTTGACTTGTAGGATTGTTAGTTTCCTTTGTGGTTACTTTAATATTTACCCTTATTTTTCTAAGTTTATACCAGTCTTTTATTTCTTTATATTGCCTTGACTTCCTCTGCATATGAAAAAATCTATGTCTACATTTTTTAAGTCTCTCTTTTTTGTTTTAATGTTGTCATCTTTACATATTGACTTCTCTGTTTCCGTATTTTCAGCGTTTTAGCTTTGATTTACTTTTGTGACTTCCCTATCTGGGTTGATATCTGGTTGCTCTATCCTGTGTTCTAGTCTTGGGTTGTTATCAGTTGTTACTGATTTTCTAACCAGAGGACTCCCTTTAGTATTTCTTGTCATTTTTGTTTGGTTTTTGTAAATTCCCTATACTTCTGTTTATCTGGAAATGCCCTAATTTTGCCATCATATTTTAGAGACAGTTTGCTGAATATATTATTCTTGGCTGGCAGTTATTTTCCTTCAAGGCTTTATATATGTCATCCCATTGCCTTCTTGCCTGTATGGTTTCCGAGCTTATTCCAAGCCTGTATGGCTTGTCTGTATGGTAATCTGAGCTTATTCTTATTGACTCTCCTTTGTAGATGACTTTTTGTTTATCCCTAGCTACTGTTAAAATTCTCTCTTTATCTTTCATTTTGCAAGTTTGATTACAATGTGTCTTGGTGACTTTCTTTTTGGATCTACCTTATGTAGGGTTCATGAGCATCTTGGATAGATATCTTGTCATCTTTCACGATATCAGGGAAGTTTTCTGCCAATAAATTTTCAACAATTCTCTCTAGTTTCTGTTATCCCCTCCTGTTCCGGTACTCGAGTCACTCGTAGGTTATTCCTCTTGATAGAGTCCCATGTATTTCTTAGGTTTTCTTCATTTTTTAGTCTTTTTATCTGATTTTTCCTCAAATAAATTGGTGTCAAGTGCTTTATCTTCAATCTCACTAATTCTGACTTCCATTGCCTCAATTCTGCTCCTATGACTTTCTATTGAGTTGTCTAATTCTGAAATCTTATTGTTAATCTTCTGGAATTCTGATTGCTGTCTCTGTATGGATTCTTGCAGCCTGTTAAGTTTGTCATTATGCTCTTCTCTAATCTTTTTAATTTCCTCTGTTGCGTGTTCTGCATTTTGATTAATTTCCTCCCTAATTTCTTGAAGAGTTCTGTGTATTGATCTTTTGTGCTTTGCCTCCAGTAATTGCAAGAAATTTTCCTCCTCTGGAAAATTTCTAGTTTGTTTATTTTGGGAGCTTGCTGAAGCTGTCATGGATTGCCTTTTTATGTGATTTGATATTGACTGTTGTCTTAGAGCCACCAATAAGTTATTTTATTTATTTATTTTATGTTTGCTTACTGTGTCCTAGCTTCTTGTTTTTCTTTGATATGCCCAAATAGGCTGCTCATATGAACTAGTTTGATTATTGGCACCTTTGAAGTTCTAACGTCCTGTCATCAGGTGGTTAGATGTGTTACTAGATATGTGAGCTCAGGATTCTGTCCACTCCTCCTGTATGGATTCAGCTCAGGTGCCCAGGTAGACAGCCACCAAGTTGTGGTGCTAGACAGGCATGGGTGATTGGTGTAGGCACAGGCATCTACCTGCAGCAGGGGACACACTCTGAGCAGGCAGGAGGCTGACAGCCACCCCTGAGTGTCCAGGAGGAAGGCTTGTCCCTGTTCCCTAGAGCACGTAGGTGTGTGGGTTTTGCAGCCGGACTATGGGCATCTAATGCTGTTGGCTGTAAGGACTGAGAGGCACCTCTTATTCATGCACCCCTATCACAGGTGCCTAGGTGGCATGGTTCGAGCCACCAGTCCTCAGGCCCCTGATGTGGGTAGGTGAAGACCCTGCTTAATGGGCAGAGCAGTGTCAAATGTCAAGAACCTGCCTCTTCACAGCTGAAGCAGTTGAAGTTAGACTTCTGGTATATACCCTGTTGTATTTCGGTAATAAGGGCCTATGCTGTTGAAATGGGCCCACACAAGTCTATGCAGGAGGAAAGGCACTCAAAGTCTGTGGATCCCTTATGCCTGTGCCTAGGCAAAGGAGCTGTGCCTATCCTGGGTTCCTGGCTTAGGGGAGCCAGGAGTTTATTGTTTTCTCTGTTTGTTAATTTGTTCACTTTCCAAGGCAAGGAGAATGGCTCCAGATTTGTGATTGATCCTACTTCCAGCCCAGGGGACTCGGCAATTGCTGAAGCTGGTCCAGGACCCAGTGCAGAGCAGGGAGCGGGGAGGCAAATGGGAGAGAGGATTTTCCCTAAGGGGGGTGTTTTTGATCCCACAGTAGGCCGTATGCAATTACTTATCTTTCACTGATCCAGGGCTGGTATTCACTGGTTCTGGGTGGCCACGTAGTCTCTCTGGCACTGGGTCTCTCCCTGTGCGGACAACGCGCCTCCTGAGTACCGCCACTTGCCTGCCTCACCGCTCATTCCCGAGCTGATCAGGTCTGAATGACTCAGGCTTTCGCCGGGTCAGGTCTGACAACTCCTCCTCGCTGCTTCCGAACCATCTCTCCCTCTCGCTGCCACTCAGTCTGGTCCTTGAACTCTGTCTTTGATGTTTGTGGCTCCCAGATCGCAATATATAATCAATTCACTTGTTTTTTTGGGTCTTTGTTGTAAGAGGGTCCACCGGAAGCATCTGACTACTCCGCCATCTTGGCCCCAGTCCCCTGACCTAAGATTTCTAGAAACTGGGCTTATGTTCTGCTTATCACCCTTTCTGGGCTGTTGCCTTTTATCTTGTTGTTGTTTTTTATTTCCCTGTGAAATCTGTTTTGTACAATATTAGCCAACATATTAAACTCCACCCCTTCTCTGATTTCTAAAAGACTTCGTGATTTTAGAAGACTTACTGTTAATTTGGGAGATTGTGAGGAGCGGCCACAATATGTACTGCTCAGTTAAAATAAAGTCACATTCATATTAAACACTCCTCTTAAAATTCTTTCAATCATCTGGCCACTAAAAGCAGAGCCCTTACCTCATCATCCTTCAGCTTTTTGCCATATTTCTTGTTTTTCTCTCTTCCACCACATTCATTTCATTTTTCTCCTTTCCTAACAACTAAGAAAAAAATTAACAACAAACAAGCGACAACAACAATAACGAAAATTTTCTCATCATATTAAATTAACATTGTTTGATGATGAGTCATGGACTGTGAATTGAAGCTTCCTTGGTTCAAGTCCCGGTTCTGCTAGTTACGGTGAGGTAATATCAGGTAAGTTACTTAGCCTCTTTCTACATCAGTTTCATTGTCTGTAAAATGGAGGATAAAAGGATTTATGGCTCAGAAAGTAGGTATGATTATTAAATAAGTTAGTAAGTCTAAGCACTAGAACAGTGGTTGGCACAAAGAAAGCAATATAAATGTTTATTAAAAAATTATCTTTTTTTTTTGTTGTTGTTACTTGATCTCCTTGAGCACCTTACCTTCAACCCACAGCGATTTATCAAGTTAGTTTCCAGAAAAACATTTTCCTTCTTAACAGGAATTCTGGTTCCAGGTGTTCATGGAATACTGGTTTCATCTTACTAAAAATGTGGTTTTATCCTAGAAATTATTTGTAAAATATTGGTATCTGTTATTATTTTCTGCTTCAAGTGCTAAAACACTGCAATGAACAAAGAACAGATATTTACAAATAAACTGGGAACTGGTCTAACTTTCTTAATTTGACAGCTTATTTTGTAGGCATGTATATGTGAATATACGTGCTCTTAGTTGTCATTTATATTGCATTCATAAAATAGAGACATATGTTCTGAAATAAAAATTTTCCTGAAATAACATATATTAATATCTCCTTGTGATCTGCAAAGAGCCTCAGGATGTCTAGTTCTTTCGCCATATAAGCTGATTTGAAAGTAAATGTTTAAGGGTCTAAATCTTTTATTGTAGAAAAGTAAGTTTTACCTACTGTCTTAGTTATCTAGTGCTGCTATAAGAGAAATACCACAAGTGGATGGCTTTAACAAAGAGAAATGTATTTCTTTACAGTAAAGTAGGCTAAAAGTCCAAATTCAGGGCGTCAGCTCCAGGGGAGGGCTTTCTCTCTCTGTTGGCCTTCTCATCAATCTTCCTCCTGACTAGTAGCTTCTCTGCACAGGGACCCCGTGTCCAAAGGATGCTCTCTGTTCCTAGCGCTGCTTTCTTGGTGGTGTATGGTCCCCAAGTGTCTCTGCTTGCTTCTCTTTTTTATATCTCAAAAGAGATTGGCTTAAAACACTATCTAATCTTGTAGATTTCATCAATATAACTGCCGCTAATCTGTCATCATAGTGATAGGATTTACAGCACATAGGGAAATCACCTCAGATTACAAAATGGTACACAATCATACAATACTGGGAATCATGACCTAGCCAAGTTGACAGATATTTTTGGGGGACACAATTCAATCTATAACACCTACATTTTCAATTTTGCCTTTAAAACTTGTAATCTATAATCAAAATTTTAATTAGTGTATCCAACCAATTCTTTCTCTAGTAGTTCATCATCTTCAATGGTTAGTATGTGTTGAGTATGATTCCAAGCATTGGACATATAAACAAATTGTCTCTTTTCTTGTTGGGACTTTCAGCCTCTTGAGGAAGGTCTTGTACATAAACTTGTAGCATGTGTTAAGCGCCATATGAGTCGTAAAGACAAGTTAATATATGGAAAATATCACTGAAAGCTAGGAAGACTTTGGAATGTTCTGAGATGGGAACAAAAGTAGGCACAGCAGCTTTATCTATAATTTAGTATATTAGACATGTTGCCTGGGGCCTGTAAACAAGAGACCTGAAATAATCATTTATTCCAAAACACCAAAAGAAAAATGCAAAATTAACATTAATATTTTAAAAGTAAAATTATACTAATTCCATTACAGTATTTAACAAAAAATATTAAATATTCAATATGTGTTATGGGTTTGATTTAATATGTTTGATTATGAGAGCCTAATATGGCCTAAGAAAGGCAAGTAGGCTCTGAGTGGAGGGACAGTATGGCCGGTATAGACAATGGAGGTTCAATGGTCATAGTTGTCCCACATTTAAAACTCAGTTAATTTGTGAATTTAGGCAAAACACTGAAACTTTCTCATTATAATCCACAAGATGTGATAATATTATTCAATCCACAGGACATTTGTGAGAATTAAAAACAGCATGAAAGTTCTTGGTACAGGGATAGCACAAAAACAGTGAATAGGATATACTGTTTATTTATGAATCACTTTCAAGAAGCTCATATGCATCTTACATTACACTGGGTATTATGTCCCTTAATTTCTGGCCCACTAAAACTCAATTTTGAATCATGTTTTGAAACTGTGTTCTGTGGAACCCTAGTGCAATTTGAGATGTAATTAGGAGTTCCTTGGGGGGAAGAAAAAGGAGGGCTCCCAAGTGAAATAATTTGGTGATATGTTTATTTTATTGCCTAATTAGAGAATTAGTATGAATATTAGCATATTCCCCACACGTCTGTTGGTTTGTCATACTGTGGTGTCTTGCGTGTTGCTGTGATGCTGGAAGCTATGCCACTGGTATTTCAAATACCAGTAGGGTCACCCATGATGGACAGGGTTGAGTTGAGCTTCCAGACTAAGACTGACTAGGACGAAGGACTTGGCTGTCTACTTCTGAAAAACTTAGCCAATGAAAACCTTATGAATAGCAGTGGAACATTCTCTGATATAGTGCCAGAAAATGAACCACTCAGGTTGGAAGGCACTCGAAACACTACTGGGGAAGAGTTACCTCCTCAAGGTAGAGCTGACCTTATAGACGTGGATGGAATAAAGCTTTTGAGACCTTCATTTGCTAATATACAGCAAGACTCAAAATGAGAAGAAACATCTGCTGACATCCCTTGAAAATACAAACATGGAATGTATGCAGTATGAATCTAAGAAAAGTAGAAGTCATCAAAATGAAATGGAACACATAAACATCAATATTCCAGGCATTAGTGAGCTGAGATGGACTGGTATTGGCCATTTTGAATCAGACAATCATATGGTCTACTATGCTGGGAATGACAAATTGAAGTGGAATGGCGTCGCATTCATCTTCAAAAGAACATTTCAAGATCTATCATCAAATACAAAGCTGTCAGTGATAGGATTATATCCATATACTACAAGGAAGACCAGTTAATACTACTATTATTCAAATTTATGCACCAACCACTAATGACAAAAATGAGGAAATTGAAGATTATTACCAACTTCTGCAATCTGCAATTAATCAAACATGCAATCAGGATGCATTGATAATTACTGGTGATTGGCGTGCGAAAGTTGGAAACAAGAAGGAACATAAACCAACCAAACCTGTTGTCTTCAAGTCGATTTCAACTCATAGCGAGTCTGTAGGACAGAGTAGAACTGCCCCACAGGGTTTCCAAGGAGCAGCTGGTGGATTTGAACTACAAACCTTTTGGTTAGCAGCCAAGGTCTTTAACCACTGTGCCACTAGGGCCCCGGAAGAAAGAATAGTAGCTGGAAAATATGGCCTTGGTGATAGAAACATCGCTAGAGATCTCATGATAGAATTTTGCAAGATCAACGACTTATTCATTGCAAATATCTTTTCTCACCAACATAAAAATACATGCAGACCTTGCCAAGTGGAATACACAGGAATCAAACCGACTACATCTGTGGAAAGAGACCATGGAAAAGCTCAGTATCATCAGGCAGAACAAGGCCAGGGCCCACTGCAGAACAGACATTCAATTGATACTATGAAAGTTCAAATTGAAGTTGAAGAAAATTAGAACAAGTCCTGAGAGCCAAAGTATGATCTTGAGTATATTCCACTTGAATTTAGAGACTATCTGAAGAATAAATTTGATGCCTTGAACACATTTAATTGTGCTCATGAGGAACCTGTACATAGACCAAGAGGCAGTCATCTGAACAGAAAAAGGGATACTGGGTGTTAAAAATCAGGAAAGGTATGTGTCAAGGTTGTAGCCTTTCACCTTACTTATCCAGTCTGTATGCTGAGCAAATAATCTGAGAATCTGGACTATGAAGAAGGTGGCATCAGGATTGAAGGAAGACTCGTTAACAACCTGAGTTATGCAGATGACACAAACTTGCTTGCTGAAAGTGAAGAGAACTTGAAGCACTTATTGATGAAGATCAAGGACTACAGCCTTCAATATGGATTACACCGAAACATAAAGAAAACAAAAATCCTCACAACTGGACCAATAAGCAACATCATGATAAATGGAGAAAATATTGAAGTTGTCAAGGATTTCATTCTACTTGAATCCACAATCAACGCCCATGGAAGCAGTAGTCCAGAAATCAAAGGACACATTGCATTAGGCAAATCTGCAGCAAAAGATCTTTTATGGTGTTAAAAGCAAAGTTGTCACCTTAAGGACTAACGTGTACCTTATTCAACCCATGGCGTTTTCAGTCACCTCATACGCATGAGAAAGCTTGACAATGAATAAAGAAGACCCAAAGAAGAATCTATGCCTTAGAATTACGGTGTTGGAGAAGAACATTGAGGATACCATGGACTGTCAGAAGAACAAACAAGTCTGTCTTGGAAGAAGTACAACCAGAATGCTTCTTAGAAGCAAGAATGGCAAGACTCATGTTCTTTGGACATGTTATCAGGAGGGATCAGTCCCTGGAGAAGTACATCGTGCTTGGTAAAGCAGAGGGCAGTGAAAAAGAGGAAGACCTTCTACAGGTGGATTGACACAGTGGCTGCAACAATGAGCTCAAGCATAACAAAGATTGTGAAGATGACAAAGGACCTGGCACTGTTTTGTTCTGTTGTACATACACTCGCTATATGAGTTGGAACCCACTGAATGGCACCTAACAACAACAGGATTTCTCAGATTTCTTTGACTATGGAAAATTATTTTTAATTCAATTAGCACCTTTTAATACTTAATGCAAAACTGTTGTTGTATACTAACTGTTTAATGAGAAATTATTTGTTCTGTAAACCTTCATCTAAAGTACAATGAAAAAAAAAAGAAAAAAACTACTAAATCAAAAAAAAAAAAAAAGAAAGATCCTTATCAACAGTTTTCCTTATGGTCAGCATTAACAGTATATTTATTCTTAAGCACTATAAAATCTTATGTCTATGGAACATGATCCCACGGGACTTAGGATGATTGGAAAACGGATAGTATAATTTCTTCCTAACATACAATTTCTTTCTAAAAAAATTATTGAAAGAACAAAGTTTTTAAAGTTAAAAGGCAATATAAGAAAACTAATTTCTGCTGGACTATAGAACATAAACATTAATACCCAAAGCAAAATGTTTTTCTTGTCATGCTGAAATGAAGTTATTTGTAATGCCAACAATGCATGGGGGAATGACCAAAACTTACAGACCATTTAAACTTGCTTACATTAGAGTAGTTCCTGCGATGAAATGATAAACTGATCTATTTAAGGTCACTACCTGGTTAAAGGGATAACATGAATATTATCTCCCAGGACATTTTAAAATAAAACTGAGGGAAAAAGGAGGTGTTTAATGGAAAGTTGAAGGCTAAAGAAAAAGCTAATTAGGGCAAGATTAGTGCCAAATTATCTGAGAAACAATATCAATTAAATTGGGAATGCAGACTTCTGGCTGCTCAAAGTAGTCATCAGTATCTTCTGAGACTTTGGTTGAAATGCAGATTTTGGACTCCATCCCTGGTGTGCTGAATCAGAATCTTTGTGGGTGGGACCAGCAAGCTGAGGTTTAACCAGCTTTCCAGGTGATTCTAACGCACATCAAGTTTAGCAGCACTAAGGACAAAGCATTCCTGAATTGCCAATATCCTCTAAAGTAATTTTTACATGAAAAATTCAAGAGAGGGAAAGAGAGAGCAAAGTTAATTTGGCATTTTATTTGAAATTTGCTGTTTAATCTCCTTGATTATTCTACGCATCTCCTTTAGTTTTTCTGCTTTGGGAGAGAGTTGCGAACTTAAAAAATATTAATTTGAGTAAACTATTAACTGAAATAAATTTCTGTCAAATTTAACATTATACACGGAGGAACCCTTGAGCAGTTGGGTGTCAGATTCTCTAAAACGAAGCTGTGTCTTCTTTATTTTATTTACCTGTAACATTTCTGGCAGTTTACATGTATCAGGATGTATAAAAGAAGCAAGAAGACAGTATAATTTTACCAAGGTTTCTATACATACTGGTCTTAACCGAGATAGACAATAATGGTTGTTTTGTTAAATCAATGATTAGCCACTAAGGGCTAATGTGGCATCTGATTTTCCAAGACCCAAAGAGAAAAAAGATTTTGATATATTGAACGACAAAACAAGAGTATATCAGAGACAGGAATTTCAAAATGTTTTCTTACCAGGATCTAAGTTTAAATAAAATGGTACGTTGTGGTGTGCCATTGAGTCATTCTAAGTCATAGCGACCTTATATGACAGAGTAGAACTGACCTATAGGGTTTCCTAGGCTGTAATCTTTATGGAAACAGAATACCAGGTCTTTCTTCCATGGAACAGCTGGGTGGATTTGAACTGCCAACTTTTCAGTTAGCAGCTGAGTGCTTAACCATTGCGCCACCAGGTTTCCTTCAAAATGGTATAGAAGTCATTATTTATTCTAAAAAAGAAAATGTAGCCAAAATTTTGAAGGTTTGAATGCTTAATATTTGTTAAGCACTGAAGTAATACATGTATGAATTATATCATCAATTCACTTGTAAAAACAGTATGGGCTATTGATTTCAAATTTAAAAGCTACATAAACATATTTACATACTAAAGTTTTCCATTTTTTCACAAAATTGGTTATAAATTAGGTCTTTTGATGAATCTGTAATAGTGTCCAGGCAGGGACCAGTAACTTGAAATTTGCCTTCAAAATTGGAGGGTGCAGAGAGGCTAAAGAAAGAGGTAGACGACCCTAGCATGGAGGTGAAGGAATTTTTATTATTAGGGAGATTTACTTACCAAGGCAGGTGGTCCTGGGCAGCTGCAGAACCAAAGCAGATCTCCACGTCCAACAGTAGGGGGGCAGAGGTTTTATAGTGGTCAAGGAAAAAGGTGGCTCTAAGCCAGAGAGTTACATAAGACTGTGTCAGCAAGGTCACATAACAGGGGCTTGGAAAACAGCAGTGAACTAACGGAAAGCATGAGGGCAGCCATGTTTGGCCTTGCAAAGCCTGTTTTCCCCTTCAGTCCACCCCTTGAGGCCAGCTCTTACAATCTGACATGTTCCCCCTCTTCTGCAAAGTCCTGAGGGACTTGAGAGGGGGTGTCACTATAGGGAAAGACAGCGTTGCTGTAACTGTAGACACAGACCGCATCAGCAGAATAGGCAAACATAGCAGATAATCCTTATACTCAGGAAAAGCCCAAGATCCATTAAAACGCCATGCCAACCAGAAGCCTGCCCAGTCAGGGTCTCCATGCTCCAAGGCACGCCTTTGGTGCTTGAGAAGAGGAATTGTCTACAGAGGTAGCAGCTGCTTTTATCGTGGACTATGGCAATCCTGGTGGCAGAGTGGTTAAGAGCTACAGCTGTTAACCGAAAGGTCGGCAGTTCAAATCCACCAGGTGCTCCTTGGAAACCCTATGGGGCAGTTCTACTCTGTCCTATAGGGTTACTATGAGTTGGAATTGACTAGACAGCAACAGGTAAGGCAAAGCTGTGAGCCCACTCTAGGAAGAGGGGCAGTCCTGAAGGGAAGAATGCAGAGTAGGCCACACCTAAGGTCAGAAAGACAGGCATTGAGTAGGTACCAACAGGGGTAAATCTTCCCTTCTGTTAGGATCACGCTAGTGCCTTCCCCATTGGGTAGTGAGAACAGAGGCTGCTTTAGGCATTTTCCCAGGCTGAGTGGACCATACATGCTGCCCTGGGGAAGTCACCTGAGGGGTTGCAAGTAAAGTCACCTGTTTTCTTGTATGCCAGAAAAGGAGACCCACTTTTGTCCCTTGTAGTATAGCTGTTGTTCCTTTCCATGTGATGTGTGACTGCAGAGGCCCTCTGTGCAGTAGGATTGCGGGCTCCCACATTAGGCCGATAATTTCCCCTGCCTCCAGAGGGTTGAAATAACCAATCCACCTTGGTGGGGTGACCCACGACAGTTGCCAATACATGATTCCACTTCCCAGTGCCAGGTCCTGGGGTGTCTGGAGGACAACAACCTTGGTGGATATGCTTCCGGAGCCTGTGATATCACTCAAATCACTACTGGAGGGTCACTCAGGGCTCCTAGTCTGGCTAACGGGGCTAAAGCCCCAGTGGGAGCCAAATTTATCAACCTCAAAGCCTCAGGCAGCACTCTGGTCCACCCTGCCAGGGAAGCCTTGCCTCTAAGGTTCGTATTTATTATTTTAGGACACCATTCTTCCTTTCTACCAGGTTGGTGGCCTTGGGGTTATAGGGTAGGCCGTCATGCCATTGTGCCTCATTCTAAGCTGCCCATTCACACACATGGTGACCTGAAAAGTATGTTCCCTGGTTACTGTTAACCCTTTGGAATATCCTGTACATAACACTCATTTTTCATAATTCCTTTATTGTAGCAGCCTGGTTTGTTCATTTACACGGGAATACTTGTGTCAAGCCAGTGACAGTGTCCACACAAATGAGAGCATACTTTGCTCCTTCACTGGGGGGCAGAGGCCCTATGTAATCTACCTGCCAGCCCCTGGACCTTGTGGGGATTCACTGCCCATTGCTCCCCGTAAGTGGATGATTAGAGCGTCTAGATGCTCCTGTAACAGAGAAACATCTTCAGCAGTTAACATGATGTCATTAATGTAATGAAACCAACGGGCAGCAGCAGGGAAAGGGAAAAGAGTCAGATCACTAGCCAATATACCATGGCAAATAGTAGGATCTGCCACCCTCACTCAGTCTGTATTCTCCCATGGACGTGATCGAAGTCAGTCCCATGAGGACATCCACCTCTAGAATGTATTCTAGTATTGGGGAAATATAAACTTGATACAGTTTAGGGGACATGTGTCCTACCTGCAGGGTCAGAAGTACCTGGCATACGAGGATGAACTTTCTGCCATACCTATCAGTTGCCAAAGAGGGTCCCTGAAACCACACAGGGTTTCCAAAGATGAGAGTGCACTCAGCCCCAGTATCAAGCAGAGCAAGCTTGTTTGTTCTTGACCAATGTATTGTTACTGCTACTTGTGGCCTATGGTCCCCCCACCCTAGTGCCCTGACCTGTGGGTGCCTTTGGCCCCACCCCTAGTCTCTAGGCAGGGTCCTCCCAGCAGCAAAGAGCACTTCCTTACAAGGGGCAGTAGGACCCAGAGGGCGATATTGTTGCTCTGGCTTCAGATCCTTCCAAAGACTAACCAAAACTGCATTAGGTTGCTTATCTCTCAGGCATTGCCATTCCAGTGGCTACTAAGTCTACCCACATCTACCTTTATATCACTTTCAAGGGGCCTCTGGACAGTAGACCCCCAGGTTTCTCAGTCTTGGCTCCATTTAAAGAGACACTGTGCGCAACCCCCCAAACCCCGTTATAATACAGATTTAGTAACCAGGCTATCTGGGGTCATTGTGTTCCCTGGTAGCTTTCATCTGAGAGCCTATGGCAGGCGTGGGGCCACTCTGCACTGTCAGACTCCTGCTCCACTATCACTTCCACATCTGATTCACTGCTCCATCTGCTCTCCCAGGGATTCCACATTTTCACATGCCAGTCCCGTCTCATCAACACTGCCCTAACCCTTGCCTTTGGCATTTTCTTTCCTGGTGACAGAGGGATCTAGGCTTAATCCTCATACTTAATCATTTCTTAAAGTCAGAAGATGTGGGCAAAGTTGGTAGAGCCCTCATTCATTTGTGGAGCCATGCCTCCACCACACCAAGTGCAAGCATGGGTTCAGCCCAGCTGCCTGGTAACATGGAGGCAGGCCCGCCTGTTTTAGTTTTCCCCTTACTATTTCAGCTGTGACTATGTTGCTGCTTGGTTATCTTGGTGGGGGCAGTTATCAGAGAATTCCAGAGAGGGCCTCTAAAGACTCTTCAAGTCAGCTCAAAGCAAGCTATCTTGAAGGGCTTTTTTACTCTTTTTTTCCATTTTAACTCTTGCTTTGCACTGGGTGTTACAAAGTGTTCTCAGTGCCAGGGACCTGCTTACCCCTCCAATTATCACCAGTCCCATTGTTGGAGGGCTTTGGGCAATGGCTAGGAGATTGTTCCCCTAGCCTCCGAATTGCCCATCTTTACAAACCTGCAGGCAAGCATCTCTAAATTGCTTGTCCTGCTTTCCAGTGAGGCTACTTAATATGTCAGTCCTTGCCACAAAGGACTGGCAAGCATCTCTTTCTAACTGCGGCTCTTCCTGCAGGGCTCTTAGGTGCACTTCAGTGGCTAGCTGGGCCTTGGAGGCCAGCCGAACAGTCCAGAGCAACAGCCACCCCATAGCTGCTGCTACTCTCCTAGCTTCCTTTTCACACTTACAAAGGTGCACGTCTTTCCACAACCTTGCATGCCGCTTGGCGTTTTTGGGGTGTCCATGCTGTCACGCGGAGGGCTGCATACATCAAGCACACAGACAGATGTCTCCACATGGAAGTGGCTGGCCAACCTGAGATTTCCCCCCTGGATGCCTCACTCTCACTCAGTAATGCTTTGGTCTTCTGGCTGGCTTGCAATTGTCTAGGCATGGATCAGTAACTTGAAATTTGCCACCAAAATTGGAGGGTGCAGAGAGATGAAAGAGGTGGGCAATTCCAATGTGTCAGCAAAGGAGTTTTTATTATTAGGGAGATTTACATACTGAGGCAGGTGGTCCTGGGTGGCTGCAGGACAAAGAATATCTCCATGCCCAGCAGTAAGGGGGTGGAGGTTTTTTAGTGGCCAAAGACAAAGGTGACTCCAAGTCAGAGGGTCACATGAGGCTGAATCAGCAAAGTCACATAAGAGGGGCTTGGAAACAGCAGTGAACTAACAGAAATCATGAGGGCAGCCATGCTTTGCTTCGCAAAGCCTGTTTTCCTCCTCAAAAAGTGACTGTGTTTATATAACAGCTATTGTAAAATATTGGATTTTTCTTTAGAATATACCCTTATAATATTGTCAACCACATCTAAGATGAAAACAAAACAAACAACAATAATAAAAAAAAACAAAACACAGAAACATAATCTCACATAAAGTTCCTGGAAATGTGTGGTTATAAAAGGATGGAGTACAAATGGAGCAAATGAAGAGAAATTTTGGTAGACAGTCATAGCTTCAGTTATCAATAAATCATTTGAAATCATTCCAGAAATATCGAAGGCTACTGTAGGCTGCCATGGGTCCAGAGACTATACATGGTATTTTTTCACCCAAAAGAAATGTAATAAAGTCCAATTTAGATTCTAGTTATGTTTCTTAGAAACCTATAGGAACTAGTCATATAACTGAAGCAACATAATAATGTTATCAACATATTTCTTTTACTTTTCTCAAGATTGCCACACCTCTAACAGTACTGTATTACAGGTAAAAAGAATCATTTGCATCAATATAGGAAATAATACCTGCCCCGTTCCCACCCCACATATACACATTAAAAAAAAATTTATAGAACACTGATTTTCAGTTGCTTCCAAAATTAAATGAAATATTCTTCAGCTATGTTTTGCAATTCAAAAAAATTTAGTATTTTCTCTTTCTCATTTAAAAAATAAATATGATTATAAGGTAGTCTACATTGTGAATACAGTGGAGCCCTGGTGGCACAGTGGTTAAAGTACTCAGCTGCTAACCAAAAGGTTTGCGGTTCAAACCTACCAGTCTCTCCATGGGAAAAAGATATGGCAGTTTGAGCCCTTAAAGATTACAGCCTTGGAAACCCTAGGGGCAGGTCTAGTCTGTCCTATAGGGTTGCTCTGAATCAGAATTCACTCAGTGACAGTTGGTTTGGTTTTGAGTTCTGATAAATGCAATTTTAAACAATGTAAAAAA
Organism: Trichechus manatus latirostris; assembly: GCF_000243295.1. Lineage (NCBI taxonomy): Eukaryota > Metazoa > Chordata > Mammalia > Sirenia > Trichechidae > Trichechus > Trichechus manatus. Next base: position 22,204,336 of record NW_004443961.1, on the reverse strand, counting down.
GGAAAAAAGTACAGGCATACCTCGTTTTATTGCACTTTGCTTTATTGCGCTACACAGATACTGCATTTTTTACAAATTGAAGGTTTGTGGCAACCCTGCGACGAGCAAGTCTATTGGCGCCATTTTTCCAACAGCATGTGCTCACTTCATGTCTCTGTGTCACATTTTGCTAATTCTCACAATATTTCAAACTGTTTCCTTATTGTTCTATCTGTTATGATGATCTGTGATCAGCGATATTTGATATTACTATTGTAATATTTTGGGATGCCACTAACCGTGCCCATATTAGATGATGAACTTAATTGATAAATGTTGTGTGTCTTGCGCGTCTTCTGACTGCTCCACCGACCGGCCGTTTCCTCATCTCTGTCCTTCTCCTTGGGTCTCCCTATTCCCTGAGACTCGCCAATATTGAAATTAGGCCAGTTAATAACCCTACAATGGCCTCTGAATGTCCAAGTGAAAGAAGGAGTCTCGTGTCTCTCACCTTAAATCAAAAGCTAGAAATGATTAAGTTTAGTGAGGAAGGCATGCTGAAAGCCGACATAAGCTGAAAGCTAGGCCTCTTGCTCCAAATAGTTACCCAAGTTGTGAATGCAAAGGAAAAGTTCTTGAAGGAAATTAAAAGTGCTACACCAGTGAACATTCGAAGGATAAGAAAGTGAAACAGCCTTATTGCTGATATGGAGAAAGTTTCAGTGGTCTGGATAGATCAAACCAGCCACAACATTCCCAGGAGCCAAAGCCTAATCCACAGCAAGGCCCTAACTCTCTACATGTTATCAGGAGGGACCAGTCCCTGGAGAAGGACATCATGCTTGATAAATCAGAGGGTCAGTGAAAAGAGGAAGACCCTCAGTGAGAAGGATTGACACAGTGGCTGCAACGATGGGCTCAAGCACACCAATGATTGTGAGGATGCCACAGGACTGGGCACTGTTTTGTTCTGTTGTACACAGGGTCGCTATGAGTCGGAACTGACTTGACAGCACCTAACAACAACACAAAGATGGTGAACTCATAGATTTAAACATATTTGATGTGTCCTAATCTGTTGCTGTTTTTATTCTTACAGGTTCTAAAATTTTTCCATCTTTGACTAGTGGGAATCTTGCGTCTTTTTGATGTCATCCTAGTAGTCTTTGATAAACTTACATGTTTTCGTGTATGACAAGATTTCCTGCCGGGACCTGGAATCAGCCTTTTGTTTTGTTTTGTTTTTCCCCAGGAGCACTGGTCCTTTCAATAGGAAATAGTGTTTAGAGACCATAACTGTGCTTAGGGATGCTGTGAACAATTTTTCTTTTGTAGGTATTTATTTAAATGCTCAAAGAGGAAATATTGGATTACATTTTGGCCTTTTAGCATTGGTACCACTTGGGACTTCCTCGCTCCTATCCAAACTGGTTAATATCTTTTTTTAAAAAAATACCAATTTAGAAGGGAAAACTAAAGTATTAGTATTACCTTAGAACATAGTTTTTAATTAACATTTTTTGATTATTAATGAGATTGAATTTTTCTTAGGGCTTATTCAGGGTCTATATTCTTTCGTGAATTACCTGTTCATGATTTTTGAGTTTGCTGTATTCTTTCTCCATGTACCAAGAATTACACCCTTATCTTTCATAAATCTTTTTACAATGCAATTTTTTAAATGTTGGATCAGCATGCCACCTTTCTAAGATCCATGCTTGTATTAAAACTTATTTATTAAACAAATATTTATTGAGAGCCTACTAGGTCCTGGTGATTCAGAGTTACTTCTGTATTAGAAAATAATTCTTTCTCCCACTGGAATACAATTCTAGTGGGGATAGTCAGGTCTTTATTCTCCCAAAACTACTTGTATAAGAGGACACTGATCATGTTTTTGAAAATAGATAAGAAAAAAAAGCCTCCACTTTGGTAATGTTTGTCTTTTATCTTTATTAGCCAATGTCATAGGCCTTATTTTCTTTTCTTACAACATCGGTTTACATAAAATCCTTTGTAATTATTTCCAAGTAGTTTATTTCTCAATCAAAACATGATGTGCTTGGAGATTCTTAAATATTTCTCAAGGATTTACAACTAGCCTCTGAAATTCAAGTATTAGAGTTCAATTCCTTTGGGTGAAATGTCACTCTCTGTTTTGAAAATAAACACTAAATAGGTTTAGCTATTATAGGTAATTATAATTACACAGTTTTTCCTGTAAAATAATAGTAATCAGAAAATATTACCATTTATCGACATACACATATATGCTATTGCCGTTTTTAAATAATATTGAGTATCTATTATGAATGATATGACTGAAACTATTATTTTAATTAATACTGGCAGAATTACAACATGTGATAAAGTAAGCTTCATTGTGAAAACAGTTTTGCTTGCCTAAGCTAAAAATTTAGGAAACAAATTTCAGAATGCATTTTTAGAATTATGACAATCATACATATTAGATTTTCTTGGGTAGTCATAATTCTATTCCGTTGTTTTTAAAATTATATTCAGAATGGTTAAAAATCATGCATCAAATATTTGGTCTTAAAATATTGGTATTATTTGTATTTAGGAATCAAATAATTGGCTACTTTGGAAATTACAAATGATTTTCTGTAAACCAATGCTGTAAGAAAAGAAAATAAGGCCTACGACATTGGATAAGTAGAAAGGTCTAGTCAGTTGTGTAATTTATTGCAGTGTTTTAGATTATTGATCAAGGAGAAATTAGCTGAATATGCCTTAGTAGTAAATCGATTAATAGTAGAAACAATTTTTTTTTAACAAAGGCGTATGATTTCTGTAGAGATACCTGGGCTGGAAAGGAGAAATGGTAAAAAAAAAAATATGTAAAAAATCATTAGTCCAACCCCACTCCCACCAGCTGACTACCATGTACTGCATTGAGATGTGAATGAAAAGGATCATTTTTACTTTCAGTTGAGTTTCAGGCTGCACTAAATACAGGGAACTCATGTCTGTGTGTGATACAAGCAACAACAGATTGAAAGCATATGAAATATTACCCAGCATATAGGCATTAGCAGATCATTTATTTGGTTTTACCATTTGATTCAATAATATGTAAGTTAAATTTCTGCTTGAGCCAAAAGCTTCTTTAAATCCTCGCAGAAGAGATGGAAAACATTAAATATGACCCATTGTCATATAAAAATATACATTGCTATCAACTGAAATGGCAGAATGAGATTATTTTAAATATTGAGTTTTTACTACTTTCTGTGCAGTCATCAGTTAGGATCTATTCCCATATGTGAGATTGCACAAATTCATTATTTATAGTAAAAAAATAAGTGTGATGCTTTCTTCCCCAAATCTTCACACACACACACACAAAATGTGTTTTTGAAGGTATTTTCTTCATGCTCTGCAGCTAGCTCGGTGGCTTTGCTGTTTTCAGTGCTATTCCATATATATATGGAGCCCTGGTGGCGCAGTGGTTAAGAGCTTGGCTGCTGACCTAAAGATTAGCAGTTGGAATCCACCAGCTGCTCCTTGGAAAGCCTGTGGAGCAGTTCTACTCTGTCCTATAGGGTCACTATGAGTCGGAATCAAATCAACAGCAACAGGTTTATATATATATATGTAAAACAGTGTCACTTATTTTTTTGAAAGTTCTCAAATATTGTAAAGAGCTACACCATCTAATACCTCAAAGAGACAACAAAGCAGCAAAAGTGGAAGCAAATACACATAAAGCAAGTGTTAACTATTTTAGTAATACCATAGTAATGGTGGTGTTATAAAAAGCATAGCAAGTGAAAACTTCAGCAGGCAGTTATTCTACATTCACGTTAATAAATGCCAAAGACATCAATGTTCTTGTGATAGTCATATGTATCTGTATATACTTCTATGACATAGTTTAAATAAATCAGGCAATGTAATAGAATAAAGAACATTACTTATATTGAAAAAATACTATTATGGAAGACTTCTTGACAAAGATGTTACTCCTCAAGTCAATATTTATTAAAATGGAAGTGAATTCAGAAACTCCCAGAAGTTTGAGATGTTTTCACATGAAAGGGATGATTCTCATGCTATTCACCATCACGTATGCAGATAACATGGAATTTTATATTACATGTAAAATAGAATCAATATAAACATTCCACAATTGTTATAGCCCTTCAAGATAACTGTCTGATAATGAATGAAAAGCAAGTTGTAAAAGCCAAGAACACAGAAATTTTTTGGGGGGTTCAAAAAACAACAACAACAAAAAACAAAAACAAACCCATTACTGTCGAGTCAATAATGTTTGGGATCGAAAGTGCTGAAGACGCAGTCACATATACAACATGGACAACCATGAATTTTCTTTTTTTTTTTTGCAGTTTGCAGTTGGTGTACATCAACACCAGTCATAAAACACTGTATTTAATTCCCCTGGAAACATTTATTAAGTGACTCTTATTCACCAGTCTCAGAGGATAGCTCTGAAGATACAAATGTGAGTAGAACCTACATAGTTCCTGTCCTCAGTATGTGAGATTATAGCTATATGTCAAGCCATAGAAGTGAGGTATATATATATTAATATACATCAGAGAAGAAACATTGTACAGGAACCTCTAGCCAAGGCAATTAGGCAAGGGAGAAAAAGAAAGACTATCTAAATCAGAAAGGAAGACTTAAAACAGTCTCCATTTCCAGATGACATGCTCTTATATATAGAAAATCCCAAAGAATCCACAAGAAAGCTACTAGAGCCAGTATTTCAACAAATTCAACAAAGTCACAGCATACAGGATTAGCACACAAAAGTCAGTGTGTTCCTATACACCAGCAATTAACAATCTAAAAAGGAAATAAAGAAAACAATTTGATTTACAGTAACATCTAAGAGAATAAAATACCTAGAAGTAAGTTTAACCAGGGAGGTGAAAAACTTGTACACTGAAAACCATAAAACATTGCTGAAGTAAATTAAAGAAGATCTAAGTAAATGAAAAGAAATCCCGTGTTCATGGATAGGAAGATTTAGTATTGTTATGATGTCAATATTATCCAAAGCAATCTATAAGTTTAATACAATCCCTGTCAAAATTCCAACAGCTTTTTTTTTTTTTTTTTTTTTGCAGAATTGCAATGGGCCCTGAGTCCCCAAAGCAATCTTGGAAAAGAAGGACAAAGTAGGAGGAATCATACTTCCCAATTTCAAAATGTGCTATAAAACTAATCAAAACAGTCTGGTACTGGTGTGAGGACAGACATATAGTCCAATGGAATAGAATTGAGAGTCTAGAAATAAACTCATACATCTAAGGTCAATTGATTTTTGACTTGAGCACCAAGTCCACTCAATGGGGGAAAATAGTCTCTTCAAAATGACACCGGGACAACTGGATCTTCACATGCAAAACAATGAATTTGGACCCATATATAAAAATTAACTCAAGATGGATCAATGACATAAATGTAAGAATGTCAAAGGACTTTATTGACCGAGTGAAGAGATAATCTACAGAATAGGAGAATATATTTGGGAACCATATTTCCAATAAGGATATAACATCCAAAAAATGTAAAGAACTCCTACAGTTCAACAAAAAAATGACAAACAACTCAATTAAAAAATGGGCAAAGGACTTTAATAAACCGTTTTCCAAAGATGACATATAAAAATCTAATAAGAATATAAAAAGATGCTTAATACAATTAGTCATTAGGGAAATACAAAACAAAACAATGAGATATCACTTCATACCAACTAGGATGGAAACTACCATAAAAATGGAACATAACAATTGTTGTGTGGATGTTGAAAAATTGGAACCCTCATCCATCATTGGTGAAATGTAAAATGGTTCGGTTAGCAAGGAAAACAGAATCAATGTATGACCCAGCAATTCTACTTTTAGGTATATACTCCCAAATAATTGAAAGATACTTGTACACCAATATTCGTTGCAGCATTATTCACAATATCCCAAAGGTGGAAACAACTCAAGTGCCCATCAACAGAGGAATGGATAAACAAAATGTGACATATCCACACAATGGAATATTATACACAGAAATGAAGTTCTGATACATGTTATGACAGATTAACTTGGAAAACATTATGCTGAATGAAGTGAGTCAAATACAAAAGGACATACATTGCCTCATTCCGTTTATATGAAATATCTAGAACAGGCAAATGCATAGAGACAAAACCTAGGAATCTGTTTCACATGTCTCTTAGAAGGATTTTACTGTTTTTAAAACTTTCATTACTATAACACATAAATGCACCTTTTAAAGAGTCATGTTTGATTACTCTTATTTTCATTTTGTCTGGTGAGAATTCATCTTTTGGTTGATTTTATTGACTAGCTCACTTAGTATAAATTTTCCTCATGTGTTTTGAATTGCTCATGACAAAGGATATCTTCTTTTCTTTCGTTTTATTATTTCTCCCCCTTTACTGCTAAAAAGTTATGTAAATGCATCTACCTGTCTTCCTACGGGTCCCAGTCTATATCCAGGTCATACCTTGGTAGCTCAGAGATCTTCATGAGGTAACAAATTGCAAAGCTGTGGATCCTGTCGCTGTCAGTAAATTGGCTCAAGTTTTTATCTTTCAGTATATACCCACTGCCTTCTCCTCCTTGGTTTTCAGCTTTAAATACACAGTTATAATTCAGGTCAAAATTCTGAAGCTGTCTGTCTCCTTTAGTAGTAGAGAAGGGAGGCCCAAGCCAAATAATTCTTGTAGTGAGCTTAGGTCCAATTCTCTGTACCCTCCTCATATGAAACAATTTTAACCACATAATCCCATAAATAGAACTCCCTGCTTCCAAATTTGAGGTCCTATAGACCTCTTCTTCAGAACAGCATACTCTTTGTGTCCCAGTTTTATTACTGGTCCTCAGAGATACTTATCTACTCATCTGAATGTCAATATTTCCTTTACCTTTATCATTTTATACATTATCACTTCTATGGACTTAGGGGAAGGGAAGATGGTGCTTCTATCAGTCATGGTTTCAACAGGAAACAGATGGCACACTCAAATTAGGATAATTCAAGACAGACTTAAAAAAGTGACTGAAAAAGAGGTTTTCAGAGTGTAGGGAATCAAAATTGATAGCGCACTATCATAGAGCTAGTTAACAATGGGACCTGACGATAGGATGCTTAATGGAAGCAGGAAGGAGAGAGGACAAGATAGCAGTTCATATGGAAAATCCAGTCATGGACTTCATAGGCAGCAACAGAAAGAGCATTAGAGTGAAAGATTTGGGATCTGACTTTGGTCATCTGACTTTAAGGAATTAAGTTCTCTGAATATCAGATTCTTCATCTTTGCAAAGGAGGGATTTATGCTCACCTTTCCTCAGAGGGTTTTTCTGATGTTTAAAACCAAAAGGACATAACATAGGTGAAACTTCAGATTACCATAAACATGCTGGTTATTTTTGGAGAGGATCAGAGGAAAACAGCATGCCCTAGAGCCTAAGAATAGTCCAGGATGAGGCACTCTCACCCTGATCCTTGAAGGCAAAATATCTCCAGCACGCTAACTTCCTTACTTTTACTCAGCATCCCCAGGAATGCTCCCACTTTAAATTCTTTGCACTCGGTGTTCCCTCTACCTCCAAATTCCTCCAGATATTTGCCTGGCCAATTTCCTTACCTCTTTCAACTCTTTTCCTAAGACTCACTTCTTCATGAGGCTTACTTTGATTACCCTATTTAATACTGCCTCTGCTAACCTCCAACACTCCATACCTCCCTTACCTAGCTCCATTTTTTTCCATAACAGTTATCACATTCTAATATACTACATAAATTACTTTTTTATTATGTATTTTTTTTTCTGACAACACCCCCTCTTTCCTACAACAGCCTCACTAGATTACAAGCTCTCTATTGGTAGGGATCTCTCTCTGTTTGTTCATGCAGGCATCCTAAGTACACAGTTTAGTGCTCAGACATGGTATGCACTTCCTAAGTATTTATTGGGTGAATAAATGTGTTACCTCAATAGTTTGAAGCAGCCATACCCAGATTTACCTGATCACTAGCTGAAAAATGGGGATCATAATTAGAAGATTAGATAGAATTTGACCATAGGGCTTTTGGAGGCTCTGGGACTGAGAACCAATGTAGGGATATTCCATATCTTGTTCTTCTATACATTTCTTACTCTAACCTACCACTAAGGCAATTATACTTATTGTCAGTGTAAAGAGGAGGGGTTAAAAAAAAAGTTGGCTTTGAGTTGATTCCGACTCATAGTGACCCTGTAGGACAGAGTAGAACTGACCCATAGGGTTTCCAAGGAGTGGCTGGTGGATTCTAACTGCTGACCTTTGGTTAGCAGCTGAAACCTTAACCACTGCACCACCAGGGCTCTGAGGAGCAATTTAAAGCACTGTAATTGTGGGTAGCCAGTCAGGTCATGCCCCTTGAGGAAGACTAGGAAATCTCAATTTATGTTCTTCTGGACAAGTAATGGTTTATATTTTGTTTCATTCTTCTTGAGTTATCCTGATTCCTCACCATGATATAGTTGGATAAGCTTACACAGTTCTCGCTCTCTCATGTTTCATCACATAAAGTACCCATAAGCCAGTGTTGAAGGATATTTTATATGGGCACAGTTATTTAAACACAGTAAAAATATAAAGAAAAAGAAAAAATATCAAATATTTGCAAGGTAAGATTCTAATTGTAAAATAATTGTAAAATAACCTGTTTTTTTTTTAAATTTTTTTATTGTACTTTAGATGAAGGTTTACAGAACAAACAGTTTCTCAGTAAACAGTCAGTACACATATTGTTTTATGACATTGGTTAACAACCCCATGACATGTCAACACTCTCCTTTCTAGACCTTGGAAGACCTTTTTTCCTTTTTGGTGAAAATATACATAGCCAAAGATATACCATTTCAAAAAATTCTACATATACAATTCAGTGACATCGATTACATTCTTCCAGTTGTGCTGCTATTCTCACTATCCTTTTCCAAATCATTCTATCACCATTATCTTCAACTCACTGCCCCCTAGGCTTCCCATCAAATCTTTTGAGTTGCTCTTGTCAATTTGATCTCACATAGATAATTTTTTTTTGGTACTTTTGATGAAGGTTTACAGAACAAATAGATAGGCTCTGCTCCATCCCTCTTGTTATTGTTATTAGTTGCCTTTGAGTCAATTCTGACTCCCTCTAGAGGGCATAGTTCACTCAGACTAGGATGGGAATGGCAGTCCTTATAGTGATGCAATGCAGAAAGTCTGCATACCAAGTCCCTTTGATTAACCCTGACTTCAACTGGTGGGAAATAAAATACATTTTCTTAATTCTCCTTCTTCTCTCACCAACTAATGGGAAATAGGACTTTTTGACTTTCCTTTCCACCCTGAACTGCAGTGTTTACAATCATCATTTAATCTAAATTATCTCCTCTTACTTGGAGTCATAGATTTTGTTTTAAAATGTATATTTTAGTCTCGTCTCTGTCACTTTTCTGCTCTATCGTAGTGGGCATGTGGGTCAAAGACTTGGAAAGAGTCGTCTGTTGGGGTCTATTTGGAAATTCGCCATTATACCTTGAGTGACGCAAGTGAGGAAGTAGGCTTCTTTCAAACCAATTATTTGGTTTTCAAATTTTTGTTAATTGTGTAGAAAGGGCTGTAAACTACTCGTTTTCTACTTCTGGCTTACTTTTGATTAACAAAATAACGTAATAGATAAATTGGACTTACTTTATCAAAAGGGCGTTCTTTTGCCCTCAATCTTACATGTGATTCAAGGAGGGTCTGATAATTATAACACATCGCCTCTCTGGCCATAGAGGTGAGAACATGCTCAATGGATCACAGTTCATTTCTATCCTCCGCAATCCTCAGGAAGGAAATAAAAGTTGGGACTCACATGTTCTCTCAGAGAGATGATAGGGAAGGTTCCTCTATGGACACATGTTTATATGGAGCCAAATTTTAGTTGATAATGAATGAATAATAATGCTTCTTTCCAAGCTTTAGACCTGAACTTACTTAAGACAGAATAGGGAGATAAACTAAGAAAAGCATAGGAATGGACCTATTCTGTCTAAAATATCAGAGGACAAATTTCTTTTGGTTGGAAGACTAGATCAGCTGCTTCATGGCAGACCCCACACCAGTCCTCCTGGTATTGAGGAGCATCAATTTCCTGACCAGCGTTTACTCTGGAGTGAGTGTGAGGTTCAGGCTTTCTTATGAGAATTCTACCTCCTTAGAAGGAGCTTCTGAGTGTATGCCTTAAAAATCATAAGAATGCTTTCCAAACAACATGAACTGCTAGTTTTTTTCTTCCATTGCTTTTATGGTCTTTTTAAAATATTTATTTCTGTAGTAAATCTGGAATTTGTTTTGTTACTTGGTGAAGGAATCTAACTACTAAAAGGCAAGAAAAGAATTACTGCCAACTATATACATGAGGCCCTGGTGGCACAAGTGGTTAAGTGTTTGGCTGCTAACCATAAGGTCAGCAGTTCAAATCCACCAACTGCTCCTTGGAAAATCTATGGAATGGTTCTACTCTGTCCTATAGGGTGGCTATGAGTCGGGATTGACTCAGTGGCAATGGGTTTTTTTTTTTTTTTTTAATTTATATCTGTACTTAGATCAAGAGGCAGTCATCTGAACAGGACATGGGGATACTGCGTGGTTTAAAGTCAGGAAAGGTGTGTATCAGGGTTGTATCCTTTCACCATACCTATTCAATCTGTATGCTGAGCAAATAATCTGAGAAGCTGGACTATATGAAGAACTCAGCATCAGGACTGGAGAAAGACTCATTAACAACCTTCATTATGCAGAGGACACAACCTTGCTTGCTGAAAGTGAAGAGGACTTGAAGCACTTACTG
>NW_004443961.1:22141762-22193370 GCF_000243295.1 Trichechus manatus latirostris | reverse complement strand
GTATCAGGGTTGTATCCTTTCACCATACCTATTCAATCTGTATGCTGAGCAAATAATCTGAGAAGCTGGACTATATGAAGAAGAACGGGGCATCAGGATTAACAACCTGTGGTATGCAGATGACACAACCTTGCTTGCTGAAAGTGAAGAGAACTTGAAGCGCTTACTGATGAAGATCAAAGACCACAGCCTTCAGTATGGAATACACCTCAACATAAAGAAAACAAAAATCCTCACAACTGAGCCAATAAGCAAAATCATGATAAACAGGGAAAAGATTGAAGTTGTTAAAGATTTCATTTTACTTGCATCCACAATCAACACTCATGGAAGCAGCAGTCAAAAAATCAAAAGACGCGTTGTGTTGGGCGAATTTGCTGCAAAAGGCCTCTTTAAAGTGTTGAAAAGCAAAGATGGCACCTTGAAGGTTAAGGTGCGCGGACCTAAGCCATGGTGTTTTCAATCGCATCATATGCATGTGAAAGCTGGACAATGAATAAGAAGACCGAAGAAGAATCGATCCCTTTGAATTATGGTGTTGGCAAATAATATTGAATATATCATGGACTGCCAGAAGAACGAACAAATCTATCTTGGAAGAAGTACAGCCAGAATGCTCCTTAGAAGCAAAGATGGCGAGACACATCTCACACACTTCGGACATATTATCAGAAAGGATCAGTCCCTGGAGAAGGACATCATGCTTACTATATTAGAGGGTCAGCGAAAAAGGAGACCTTCAACAAGATGACTGACACAGTGGCTGCAACAATGCGCTCAAGTGTAACAAGGATTGTGAGCACGATGCAGGACCAGGCAGTGTTTTGTTCTGTTGTACATAGGGTCCCTATAAGTCAGAACCAACGTGACAGCACCTAACAACAACAACATTGATATCTGAAGGACATGGTTATATAGAAAAAAAAATATTGTATATTTGTTTTTAGAAATATTTTAAAATATATTTGCTATAGATGATTTGAAAGAATATTTTACACAACATTCTTTTATAATATGAAGAAATTATACTGTTTTGTTTCTTCTCTGTAAATTTGGAGCTTATTACAGTACAGTTTGTGTCTACCTCTTGGGAGCCTATTGAGGATGATTATTTCCAAATAATAATTGTTTGTGCCAACATGAGTAGTTTTTTTGCTCTATTCTTAACAAAAAGAACAATTGTAAATTGTTAAAGACGCTTAGGTAGACATCAATATTTTACTGGAATAAATTGTGGAAGATTAAATTTCTTTTGGAAAATGGCAGTCATCTGACATTTCAAACTGATTAACTATAAACTTGATGATTTACAAGTTATAGCAAAAAATCCATCTTTAATTTCATACATTTTTGTGAGAAACCTTGCAATTCTCATGCCAAGTAAATGGCAACTTTTCTCATTTGAGTGACATCTAAAACACACCTCATGTTATAGTCAGAGTGGTTTGGATAGCTTTCTACTCACAGACTAAAATTATTAGGTCACTGAGCTGAATTCTAAAACTGCTTTCAATAAGTCAATGTTATCACAACGGGTTGGTCATTTATTTTGCTTTTTTTGTTGTATGTTAATGATTTGTTTGTCTAGTTTTTGTTTTGTTTTGTTTTACTGACCCCTGTTACTCCCATTTCTGTTAGTTACCAGTTTCTTTGGGCACAATGGACCAGTACCTGCCAATCTGTTTCTAATTTATCATTACATTTTACACAAAACACATCGCTATCAAACCACAGATATAGTGCAATGAGATTATATGTCATATGAGTTTACCTCCGAATTCCTTTGACCTCCATGTCATTCTGGATGTCACTTGGCACTTGTAGGAGAGTGGCCTTTCTCACTGATGTTCAGGAAAGCAATTTCCCTCTAACGCGCCACTGCAAAGTAGCTGGAGCTGATTGCTGTGGGATGTTTGTGTGTTTGCATGGTGCGCATTTTCCCCTGACGACTGCTGTCATATCGGCTCACTTTGATAGTCAAAATAAGTCTTTTAAAATGTTTCTCTATGCACTCTAGACTAATCCAAACCTAAAACAATCAGGCTGACTTTGCCTCTTTCAGCACCAGCAACATCAAGATAGCAGCCAACACTTCCAGCTTCAAGAATGATTACTGAAGATGTGAGAGTCTGATAGAGGGAAGCTTGACTTTCATAAAAGAAATTGTCTCTGGGGGCTTAGAGTGCTCAGAAGGAGCTTGCCTGGGGAATCAGGAAGATACTATCAATGGCATAGACTCAAGGTGCCATTTCACAAAGAGCTTCTTTTTCTTTTTTCACTCTCTCCACCCCCTCCTATGTTGGCAGAAATTCTTGCAAAGTTGTAGAATGAAGGTGAACAGGACAAAATTAGTAGATTCCTGTGAGTCATTACAGTTTCAACACAACCCCCTAGCTGTTCCTCATGTTAAATTATAGTGTGGGGTATTTTAGCATGTGTCGGGGTGATTAACCACGGGGCAGGCTCACCTCCAAAGGTGATACTTTATGTCATTGTGTAACATAAATTGAGAGAGAAATAGAGACGGAGTAGGGGGCCAAATGATTTGAATTTATACCATTTTCATCTCATTATCTTAAAGTATGGTGCAGGCAGCAGCCTTGCTAACTTCAGACTTCTCCATTAACACAAGGGATCTGTACCGAGACCTGGGCTTCACAATGCCAGTACCCAAGGGGCCCAAGAGACCTTTCCTCGTAACAATCTGATTTTAACTATGGGGGTTTTAAGGTGGCAATGAAAGGAAACAAAAAAGATGTGTCTCTCTTTCCGGAATGAAGCATCAAAATGATCTCTTATAATCACTAATGTTTAAGAAGGAGGTATACATTGAAACTCACATTACTCTCACTACTTGAGATAAAGCTGCTTTCAGACAGGAAGGAGGAGTTTTTGTTTTAGTGGTCTTGGAGCAAAGTGGAGTGACTGCAACAGCAGCAGCTAAAAATTATTGAGTGCTTTCTACGTGCCTGGCACTGGGGCTAATTGTTTATACTAATATATAATCAACTTGCATCTACTCTGTGACACACCTACTATACCCATTTTGTAGATGGGGAAATTGAGGCTTGGAAAGATTAACTGCTTTGCCTGAGGTCACATTGCTAGTCAGTGGTGGCCTGTGTATATTTTTTGCCCCTCTTATTGGTGGAGAGAGCTATTCTGACCTTGGAAATATGAAAGGATTGATATAGCTGGGAGGCAGAACTCCGTGGTTCACCTTGCTGCCTTTAGCAACCCAGCCAAAACGGGGTCCCAGTTTTCTGAAGCAGGCTCAGCCAGTATCAAATATCATTTTTGCTTGGCTGCAGATTAGAAAAACAAATGCAGTTGTTTCTGTTTGCACTCTTTTCCAGCTGAAAACCTCTCGTTAGCTGTCGACAATGTCACTTTCACATTTTCATGTGATGGGTTTCTACTGCTGCTTATTTTGAAACAGAGGTGATAATTAATCTTCCCACATTCAAGCATTGCAAACATATTTCAATTTCAAATGAGATAAGACCCAAGCTGAAACACCCACACTTATATTTGAGATAGCTTTGTACCGTGCATTGTAACTGGCTTGAATTTTCTCTGTGGCGGTCGCATTATCGATGATGAGTGTAGAGGTATTATTTCTAATGGACAGTCTCAGCAGAATAGGGTGCTGACACATTAGCAGGTTCTCTGAGATAGCGAAAGGTGGAAGGCAGGAAGGATATGAGAATCAGCCTAATGTTAGTCTTTTTGCTGACCCTGTGTACTCTGCCTGCTTCACCCACTGGTCCTTCAATAGCAGTGTAATTTTCAGACTTACCTGCTGCACCAAGTAAACACATCCCTTCCTATGTTCCCTGTCACTGATTTTGAAGGTTGGGTCTTGTCACAATACAATAGAATCAGAACTATAAGACACCCTGTAGGTCCTATCATTTATAATTGCATGTATGTGTGTGGGTACAGATTTCTGGACTATGATTTAATAAACATTATCTACAGTTGACTTAGTGTCACTTGTTGGATAGTTTCTTCTCAGGCCATAAGACTGGACAGCTAAGAAATCTTACTGAGTTAAGGTTCTTATACCTTGTGTATATACATGCTTTACACGGCTTGGTTTTTTCATGGCGTTACTTTAGAAGTAATCACAAGTTTCACTTAAAACCCTAAAGAATAGTGTTAATGCTATTACATTAGATAGAAAGGTAGATTCTGACTCATGGGAACCTTATGTACAGTAGAACAAAACATTGCCCAGTCCTGTGTCATCCTCACAATCACTGGCATGTTTCGGTTCACTGTTGCGGCTGTTGTGACAATCCATCTCCCTGCGGATCTCCCTCATCCTCAGTGGCCCTCTGCTTCACCAAACATGAAGTCCTCCTCTAGTCGTTGATCCCTCCTGATGACCTGTCCTAAGCAAGTGAGTCGGACAGTGTTCTATTGTTTTCTGTAGGTTTTCATTTACTAATTTTTGGAAGTAGATCACCAAGCCTTTCTTCCTAGTCTGTCTTAGACTGGAAGCTCTGATGAAACCTGTCCACCATGAACGACCCTGCTGGTATTTGACATACCGGTGGCGACTTCCAGCATCACACCAACATGAAAGCCACCACAGTATGACAAACTGACAAACAGGTAGTAGAATGTTATTATAGGTTTTCTTAAAAAGGCCAGCCCAGGCACACATGACAGGTAGTAATATTTGACAGGGAAACCATGTGAAATCTGTTCTACTTTTTCTCCATCACTGTTCTCTCTCTTCTTCCCCTTCCTCCCCCACCCCCCGTCTTTTATGTGCCTCCAGGAGTCTACTTGGTGATAGTTGGAGGCCCAGCAACTTCATATCACTTGTGCTGGGAAATGTACCATTTTCTCACTCCGAATGGTGTTGTTGCTAGCAATTCTTGTGGAGCTTTTCTGGTAAATAAAAATTGTCTTCATTTTATAGATATATACACATACATATATAGATTTATGAATATTTATTTACAAAAACAAAGATGTTCATTTACTTTGGCAACCACAACCAAGTAAAACAAAACAGAAATATTGAGAAAAGGAAGGGGGAAGAAAAGAGACAAAATGAAAGTAGTGTACTTCCTTTACGTACTTGTCTTATGATGCAGTGTTTCATCTGTCCTGTCCTGCTTATAGACTGAGTTTAAAATACTCACTTAAAATAAAATATGTTGATAATTACTTTTTTAGGCATTGTGTTTTCAACTTTCTTTAAAAGAAAATTGAAGCAATCTTAAGAAAAAAAAAAAAGCCATTTGGAAGGGTTTTTATTTTGAAGCATGTGCTGACAAACTTTTCTTTTCTATACCTAGGGACTAGCATGCCATAAAGGAATAGCTAGATGGGACAGCAAGGAAGAGAAGGGTGATTTGGAGGAGGATCAATAGCAAAGTACGTGAAGTGTTAATTAGATCTTGGTTTTTACCTAGGTGTACTTGTTTAATTAATGTCACTGAATTGTACATGTAAAAAATGTTGATATGGCAAATGTATTGTTATATATGTACTTACCACAATAAAATTTTTTTCTTAAAAATTAGGAAATTTGAACATAAATCTCAGAAGAGAATTCAGAAATTGCGATGTTAATTTAAAAATCTGTAATTTACAAGAGGCCACATTTAAGGGCTAGTAAGCAGTCCCTGGTTGGTACAAATGGTTAAGCACTCGGCTACTAACTGAAAGCATTCAAATCTATGAAAAGAGCCTTGGCAGAAGGCCTGGCTATCTACTTCAGAATGATCACAGCCATTGAAAACCTTAGGGAGCATAGTTCTACTCTGAATACATGGGGTCATCATAGTCAGAATTGACATGACAGTAGCTGTTTTGTTTGTTAATAATGATTCACATGCCCTGGTGGCACAGTGGTTAAGAGCTTGGCTGCTAATCAAAAAGTTGGCAGTTCGAATCTATCAGCCGCTCCTTGGAAACCCCATGGGGGAGTTCTACTCTGTTCTACAGGGTCCCTATAAATCAGAATCAACTTGACGGCACTTAACAACAATAACAACATGCATTGTGTACCAGGCATTGTGTACCAGGCATTGTGTACCAGGCATTGTGTACCAGGCATTGTTTCAAATGCTTTGTATGAATCATTTATTTAATCTACACGACACCTCTGAAAGGTAGATATTATTACTGTACCCATTATATAGATGAGGGAATAGAGGGACAAAATGTGAAGTAGTTTCCATAAGACCACTTAGCTCAGAAGTATTCTAGTCAAGGTTTCAAACTCAGGTAATCCGTTCACAGAGTCCAAATAGTAGCCATGAACAGGGCATGATAGAAAAAAACGGCTGGTGAGTCACAGAACAGTAGGATACTTCACAGTGGTGGGTCAAATGAAGTTAGGGAATTTGTGAAGGAGAAAGTGAAAGAGAGTATGGCATGAAGAACTACTAGGGAAATCAGAATTTAGTAGCTTCTCAACAACCAAGATAGGAAAGCATTTCATAAAAGGTGAAATCAACAGAGATGTAGAGTTTAAGGAATAGGAAAACATAGTAAGGGTCTTTAGCTCAGGTGATTAGGAAGCATGGTCTCTCAAGGAGAGATAATTCTGGAACATCACGGGCTGATGAAAGGTGGCCTTTTCAATGGCCACAATTTCACTAGTACAAAATCTACATTTGTTTCAAAGAATTAAAATTTCTAATAGATGTAAGTAATCAGAAGGACAGGCTGGTTTGCCAGAAAAGTTCTGAAAAGGCGTGAGGAGCTATGTAGGTGGCCTGCTTCTTCATTTCTTTCATTTTTCTACTCAAATGTCTATGAGACGCTCCTGAACACTCCATAAAATAACAACTTTCCCTCCCTCCTATCCTCTGTCTCCCCTCTGCCTCACTTTATTTTTCTTCATCGTACTAATGTCATTTATGCTGTATATTTACTTGTACAGTATATTTGTTCCCCCCACCCATACTCAAATGTAAACCCAATGGGGCAAAGAAGTTTGGTTTACTACTCTATCCCCAGAACCTAGAATAATGCCTGGTATAGAGCAGACACTTACAACGCATCTGTTGAATGAATAAACACATAAATGCACAAAGAAGTGAAGGAATGAAACAGAGTCTAATTCGGCCCTGACCAAATGGTGTTGCCCAGCTCATTGCTCATCAATATGTGGTCAGTTTTTCACTGTCCATCAAATAAGAGAGATATTTGAGATAATTTTTAAGCTTTTCCACTCCATGTATCTGTGACTCTAAAATTCTTCAGTTCTACAACCTCCTCACCACGTCTCACCCCCACCTCCCCTGGTTTTATTTTGGGAATGATAATTTGTATCCTATTTCAGTAAAAACCCAAAACCCAAAGGCTAATTTCAGATCTTCTCAAGTCGTTGCTCCCTGATGCCTGGACATGATCCTGTGCACCTGTGGCTGGTCCTGAGTCCCCTGAGAATCATTCCATACAGCAGGGAGAGCCTTCTTCAGCTGTAGTTGCTCAGTTCACTTTCTTCCAGCACAGGCCAGTCAAGCTCAATTCTTAGAAGCTGGAGGTGTGATTCATCTTCAGAGAACAGTCATCTTTTGTTCACAGTCATATTTCTAGGCAATAGTTATTTCTGAAGCAGAATTTTTATTATCAGGTGGCAAATGCACTAACCAAGTAGGTGAATGTTTCTAAGTTCCTAAATGTCACACCCTGAGTTGGCAAAATTCCAAAAAGTGCACACGATTGGGTGCTTCATTTTCAGGGACATGTACAATGGGGCACCAAAGAAGTCACTTTTTGGTCTCAAGGTATTGAAGGTAATTATGCCATGCATGACACCCAGGTTTCCTTAAACAAATACACCTCTGGCCCATTTGAGATACTATCTGGAAATCCTTTCTCTAACTCTGCTTGTGAGGTTGAACTTTAAGCAGCTGGATTTTCTCCCAGGAGCAAGAAAGGAGGGAGGTAATAGGGGAATTGTTTTTCTAGAAACGATATGTTTTTCTAGAAACGATATATAATGTATCTCCATTTATTTTCTGCATATGACAGGCAAAGAAAGATAATGACTTGTGATACCTCCAGATAGAAGAACACAAGAAAGAGGATTATAGTCTAGGTATTCTGGGTTTGGAGAAAGATTATCCATCTTCCTCAGATTATTGGCATAGTATGTGATCTCTGCATGATAGTTAAAAACATTCTGTTTCATACTATGGACAAAATGGAAATATGTGAACTGGGGAATAAGGCAATTAGAAGCTCTTCTAGTAGTTAAAAAAAAATTCATTCAAAGAATGTTTTTGAATAAATTAAGTCACTCTAATTCAAAAGCATGTTATAAACAAACAAATGAAGAAAGGCTTACCTTATTTTTACACAAATAACATGCTCATTCTACGTTACTTGTGTAAAAATATGGTAATGTCATCCTGGTGAAGGCCTCCAGAAATGAGTCTTTTAAACCAATTTTATTTACATTTGTTTTTGTAATTAAAACTATGAATAAAGCAAAAAACCAAACCTGTTGCCATTGAGTCGATTCCAACTCATGGCGACCCCGTGTATGTCAGAGTAGAGCTGCACTCCATAGAGTTTTTAATGACTGTAATGTTATGGAAGTAGATTACCAGGTCTTTTTTCTGCAGTGCTGCTGGGTGGGTTCAAACCACCAACCTTTCAGTAAGTAGCTGAGTGCAGACTATTGGCACCACCCAGAACCTTAAACTACTAAAAAAAAGACCCCAAAACTATTATAATTATCTCTCCCACTAGATTGTTGTTCAATAGCCGAGTCTGTGTCTTTTTCGCATAAAAATGCCAAGTACCTCCTACAAAGTCTGGTCAGTATTTAGTTAGAGAAGTTATGAATGATTTTTACTGAATTACCCCAGTGGACAGTCTGCAAAAACTGTGAGCTGGGCTTGCGATAGCTCATCCTGCATAAGCAATCCATTTTAAGAGAGGCACTTAGCTATTGTCATAACATTAGGGGCATCCTCATAGTCAATATACCCCTTTATAAACCCTCAACAATTTTTGGAATATGCTTAGTTTTTAATCTGTGTGTAAAATTGAGGGAAACGTAGCAAAGGAAAAGGAGAAAGAAAATAACAGACAGTTCAATCTCTAACTCCAATTCTTATGAGAATATTGGGGAAAATGACTATGTCTATTTGTTAAAGTCAGAAAAACAATATGATTCACTAGCTTAACCTTTTTCACTAAAATAGAATGTTTTCTGCCTGTATTTGTTCTCATCTTCAACCAGAGAAAATTAATCTGAATGTCAAAATACAGAAAAATGTTTTACACTAAAAGAGCATTGCTTATCGATAACATATCTTCAAAGGCAAGCTCCAGAAAAGTGTTTTATTTCCACTACATAATCCTTACAGCACATTTTTCTGGTGATCAAATATTTCATTTGGACCTTTTCCCTCTGTAAACCAAATTGGAAAATGAAAAATAGGATGTGAAGGAAGATTATTATGAGAACAAGGGGAAAGACCATTAGAGAAAGGAGAAGGAAAAAGTTTAAATCAATTAGTGGAAGGAATGCGATGCTTTATACTTGCAGCATAAACCTCCTAATTTGCATGACGATAAGGTTTGAATTCTGACTACTACAACTGATAAATATTTTCTTGTTTTAGAGACTTAATACATGGCAAAAGCAGCTAAGAGATCAGGATATTGTCCTTCACACACTGTTATTCGTGTGCTACCACTTGCTCCGATAATGTCCTCAGGGTAGCCCCTGTAAGCTTCCAAAAAATCACAGCTCTTCCCTGAAGTAAACCAGCAAAGAATATAAATTACATTTTTAGACTCTTAAATGGTAAGAAGTGAATAATTCAATTCCTTTCTAGGTGCCTGTGGAATTGTGCTACCTGAGGTTTTCTGGATAGATGCAAGCAGTATTGCTATGTATATATATGAGAGAGAGTAATGATGTTTGTGGTAGTGTGAATTCTAGAGCTTCCACGAGTTACAAAAACTACACCTGGGAAAACGAACAAACAAAAAAACGGAGGCTAAGGCTTTTAGCCTTTCAACAATTAATTCTGGATCAATTCTGAAACATTTTTGAAACATTAGCATGAAGGCAAGAAGGAAGTGCCCTGGTAAGATGGAAATGAGAGCGACAGTTTCTTTACTTGAATCTGATGTCAGTTCATATATTAATTTGCTACAAGATTTCCTAAAGATCATTCTGAAACTCTTAATTTATAGTATGTGTTTACAGATACATAAGAAAAACAATAAATGTCTCCAGCACCATCTGCCTGTATTTTCCCTGAAGGGCTTTGCATATTTTTAGCAAGAAACAAGTCTAAATATCTTGTAACGTTCACCAAAATGTTTCATAAATTCACAGCAGCCCTGCTAATGAAGTACAGTATGAGCCCTTATAACAAGCCAAAATGATTCCAAATTGCAGACACGGCCTCTTAATATTGTGAAAACATAGAAACATAGTGAGAACTGCTGGGGAGCCAGGAGAGTTGTTTCCTGCTTTGCGGGGAGAAGAAGGTTGAAAGGAAATTTCATTTTGAGAAGAGAATGAGAAAGGCTGATATGTGTATCCACCTTAGACGAAGTTCAAGGAACTCAGAAGCTTGGAGAAATGAGTCTGGGAGGACTCTTAATATCAGCTGTGAGCACTGAGATCCAGCAACAATTTTGGAAATAGATACCAGATCATTTCCTCATATATGGTGTACGAACGTCGATGTAGAAAATCAACATCTAGATACCTGAAGAAAGGAATACTGGAGAATTGCAAAATTGGATCTGAAATTAATTTCCTGCGTTACCACAGTCATAAATCCAAGCTTTCAACACAGAGCAGAGATAGGAGAATGTGCGAAGACTTTAAGATTCAACTCAAGGCATCAATATTAACTGTAAGTTTCTCCAACCAAGTGGAAGCACAAACACAAGGACACTAATAGTTTTAGCAGTTAGTAGCTCTGATTTATTTAGTGCCTACTATTTGCCTAACACTGGGGTAACCAGTTGCCATCGACTCAAGGTGACCTCATGTATGCAGAGTAGAACTGCACTCCATAGGGTTCTCAAGGCTGTGACCTTTTGGAAGCAGATCATCAGGCCTTTCTTCCCAGGTGCCTCTGGATGGGTTCGAACCACTAACTTTTCAATTAGTAGTTGAGCACTTAACCAGTTGTGCCACCCAGAGACTGGTAGTCACCTACATAGTATCAAATGCTCATGACTGTCTTTCAGAGTAACGATTACAATCTCCAATTTACAGCACAATCTAAGTTTCAGAGAATGTTATTTGCTCAATGACTCAGAGCTAGTAAGTGACAAAGTTACAGGAAAAATCTGTTTCACACAGATCTCATGTTTGGTCATCACACCAAATAGGCATTTAGTGTTAGTGATTCAGAATGTGGAACATGTGTCCTGGGGGTGATCATGGATATTTTAAAGTGGTTGTTGTTAGGTGCTGACAAGTTGATTTCTACTCATAGTGACCCCATGTGACAGAATAGAATTGCCCTATGGGGTTTCCTAGGTGTGTCCTAGTGGTTAAGAGCTTGGCCGCTAACCAAAAGGGCAGCAGTTTGGATCCACCAGCTACTCCTTGGAAACGGTATGGTGCAGTTCTACTCTGTCCTGCAGGGTCACGATGAGTCGGAATTGACTCAATGGCAGTAGGTTTGGTTTCGGTTTTTTAATCTTTCCAGGAGTAGATCACCAGGTCTTTCTCCAGCGGAGCTGCTGGGTGGGTTTGAACAGCCAGCCTTTTGGTTAGCAGCCAAATGTTTAACTGTTGCACCACCAGGGCTCCTTATTTTAAGTGGTGGTGGCTTCAGATTATTTATTTTAATAGTTAAGTATTGGTCTTAAGGAGTATTATAAAATGTCATTAATATACTATAGTACTGTATAGAGGTGTAATTTTTTTTTGGACAAAGTAAAAAATAAAGTAAACCAAAAAACTCATTGCCTTCGAGTTGATTCCATGAAACATTGTATTCTAGTTTATACAGAAAACACAAATTACTGGTGTGGTACTGAGGATGACCATGAGTGTTTTAGAACATTCGTTAACTGAAACTTCAGCTGAAAGTCTCCTAAGAAAGTGATTGATCCATATCTATTTGTCTGTCTATCTGTATATCTATCTGTCTACCTATCATAGCTTTTCACTTTCTGAATTTCTCTTCACTGTGTCCTTTTCAGCAGTGCATTAAAATCTCCTTTAGCAATAGTCAACTATAGGGAAATTGTTAAGATGGCATGTGAAGGACTGAATTCTGAACAAAACCCATTTAATCCAACAGATTCCAAACTTTTTTTTTTTTTTTAGTATGTACCCCATTAGGAAAATTAAATTCCTATAATTCTATATAAATATATTATGTAAAATGTAAGACATATATAGATTGACAGCTTAATATAATGTGATAATAAAAAGTAATGTATGAAAGATTATGATATTTTTTTCAACACGATGGACCATCTTTCCACCACCACCCCCTACTGAAGGCACTCGTACTCCACTCTGGAGACCCCTGACTCTGATCTCTTTTATAATTATAGATGAAAGAGACTAATAATTCTGGAGTAACCACTATGTGCCAAGTAATTTCATATACTCTATCATTTTTAAATACTTATAACAATCTTATTGTCAAATCTTTCTGTCACAAATAAAATCACAATTAAAGTAAAATTTCTTAAGTACCTTATTATAGTGTTGAATATTTCTCATAAGAGGTGGGTTAGGCATGATAATTACTTTCCACGCTGAACAAAGGAAGACATTAATGTTGAAGTTGGAAAAAAAATAGACTACTTAGCATGAAATTCTATAGTTTGGATTACTATAGAAGGAAGTGTTAAGTAAAAAGGGTAAGACACTTGGAATGTATAGGAATGATACATTCTCGTAATGAAATCGGGAAAATTGAACAGCTTGAAATAGAAGTAGAGCATCCAAATCCAGCTTCCACAATTTGAAACATCTGTCCAGAATTGTGGCATAACCTTTTAATCCAATATTGGTTAGATTAGTAATTCAATAATAATCGTGGAAAAAAAAGTCATCCTCATCATCAAAGAATTGTTGACCATCATCTCTATCTGTTGAACTATGCGTGCATCCAAAACTAGGAAAATTCAATAGCAGCTCCAAACATATGTTAACATAAGAGCCCATGGACGGTTTATAAATGCTGTTATTAAACCAGGATATTTAAAAATTGAAAGTGGTTTTATAGCATACATAAAATTCTCCTTGGGGTTTTGAATGCAACATTCTCAGAGTTACAGGATTTACTTTTTCATGGGAAAAAGTTTGTGAAATGTGCTGCCTGAATCTGTGGTAGAAATAGTGCCTGTGCCATTCTCCAGAATCACTGCAAACTCTGAATAAAAGATTAAGTACATGCCGGCTGCAGACTGAAGTGATGAAAGAATGGACACCCAAAACAAAGCAAAAATTGTTCGGTTTGAAATGCATATACAAAATCATTTCTGCCACAAATAAAAAAGGCAGTAGGCAGCAAGAGGCAGAGAGTTCAATTGTAATTATGTTAAGGGAAATGAAATCTTTTTCAATCCTTTACTAATATAGAAATTACTTCCCACATTCTTGAACCTAGTGTGTTAGTGGTGATGGTGATGAAAAGAATGGTATTGTATATAAGAAATGAAATTTAGTGTATAACGATGTCTAAAAGAATAAATCTAGTCCTATTGTTAATGAAGACCAGCATAAATGCACAATCTAAGTAAAGATATTTTTCTGGTTTCACAATATTACACGAACTCCTGGGTTTAAATTTGATTCTCCCTCTCTATTCTCGAACCCTGTGTATATACATCCCATTTCATATTTTACTTATATAATCAGCAGTATGGGTTTATATGTCCATATATCACAATTATTCCATGACTCTTTGAAGGCCAGAGCTATGTCTTAGTCATCTTTGTATCTAAAACACACAACACAGACACCAATACTCAGTTTACAGGGGAGTGACAAATATTCATTGCATTAATGATGAAAAAATAAACAGTCAACAACATTTTTGCTGCCAAAACTTTAGCATATATTTGTCCAATGCATTAAATGGATTTCCCCAAATATATTCTGAAGAACTGAGAACTTAAAAGGAGGAGCTGACTGGCTCCAACTTTTGTACAAATCCACTTATAGCTTAAAAATAGTTTTTTTTTTTTTTGCTCTAGGGGAAAAGGCACTGGCTTGAACATTTAATCAAACAAAGTGGACTTGAACTAGATCAGTGTTTTTGGTGGCTTAATGCAGTTAGGCTGCTTCTACCATCCAAAGGCATTTTGTTTGATAAAGAGAACTCAGAAGCGATCAAATACACAAAGGTTTACAAAAGTCACTCAAAGTTCATGTTAAATAAGATTGATCCATCAAAGCAAAGGTATGAAAGAAAGAAACAAGAAACAGAACTTTCTGCATTAAATATGATCAAATCTCCCTTTTAGCCATCAAACAGCAGATTGAAATATTTAAAGGGACTTGAGCTGCAGTGTTCTCAGACCGAGGCACTGGCAAAGATTGCAAATTCCCTCTAAATAAAGTAAGACAGGGGTACAGTAAGTTATAAAAGGTAAAAATACCACCTTCAAATTTAGGTCTATTGTGGCAGGACAAAGGAGTCGTGGTAGCACAACGGTTATGCTGCTAACCAAAAGGTCAGGTCAGCAGTTTAAACTCACCCAGGGTCTCTGCAGGAGAAAAGATCTGTCCATCTGCTCCCATAAAGACATTATAGAAAACCCTATGGGGCAGTTCTACTCTGTCACATGGAGTCACTATGAGTTGAAGTTGACCTGACAGAACCTAACAACAGCATGGTAGGAAAAAAAAGCCACTCCACTGAAACAAAATATAAGATATGAAAATGAAATCTAGTTGTCAAAAGGCAATACATAAAGAATTGTGATGTTAAGCTCTATTAAAAAAAGAAAAAAGTAATCTATAACTTGTAAAAATACATGGAAGAATTTATAAGTTGACAATCGACCTGGTTGCTAGACCACACATCAAAGAGTTTACATTATAAAAAACTAAAACTTTCCACAACACATACCATATTAAAAAATTTTAATATAACTACATAAAAATATGTAAAGTTATATTACCAATTTTTTATTATTAAAGTAATACATACTCTTTTAGAAAAAATATTGAAATACATAAAAAATACTCATCTATAATTCTATTAACTGTAGATAAAACTAGTAATATTTTATGGTGTATTTTCTTTGAGAAATAAATAATAAGTAACCAGACATATATAATTTTTACAATATTATATAATTTTAAAACCCTGCCTCATATTTCACATCTGGCGTCTTTTCATTCCATATCAAATGGTGACCTATTCCCTGGATTATTAAACATTTTTAAACATTGTTTTTAATCACAACAAAATATACCATCTATGACTATGTCATGATTTATTTACTCATTCTCTACTGTGGGAATTTACATTGTTTTCAAATTTTTGCAATTACAACAGCACTGAAATAAACTTTCTGATATACAAACCTATCCCACATCTCTGATTATTTTCTTGGGTTACATTTCCAGGAGGAATAACTGGGTCAAAAGCTTTGACAAGCGCTAAGTCTCTTTGAACATATTGTCAAATTTCTTTCCAGGGCAACTTTATATAATTTCCCTCCACTTATTTATTATGAAAAATTTCAAACACAGAGACAGGTGAAAGAATGAACTCCATATATTCACCACTTAGCTTAAGCAATTGTTAAAATTTTGCCATATTTGCTCTAAATGTATGTGTGTATATATATGTATATAGATATATATTTTGCTGAACCATTTGAAAGTTAAAGACATTATGTCACATCACCACAAAATTCAGCTTGCATTTCCTAAAAATATGTACATTCTGTTACATAACCGTAATAGAATCATCACAATTGAGAAATAATTTCTAATACAATCTCTGGTGCAGTCTGTATTCAAAATATTTCTATTGTTGCCAAATTGAGTTTCATGCATTGTGTTTTCTTGTTACCCAATTTCCTTATTCTCTGTTAGCTGTTTCTTTAGTCTCAGTTAATCTAAACTTTTTTCTTCTTTAGCAGTAACTGTATTAGTTATTTATTGCTGTGTAACAAATTACTCTCAAACTTGATGATTTAAAACAACAAATATTTATTATTTCACAATTTCAATGGGTCAGGAATCTGGGAGTGGCTTAGCTGGGTGATCTGGCTCGGGATCTCTCATGAGGTTGCAGTCAAGATGTCAGTCAGCGTTGCAGACATCTGGTTCCTTGACTGGGGCTGAAAGGTACTCTTCATAGGAAGCCTCTGTTGTTCCTAACCACATGGGTCTCTTCATAACTAAACTAACCCGCTGCCATCAAGTTGATTCCAACTCATAGCAACCCTATAGAACAGAGTAGAACTTCCCCGTAGAGTTTCCAAGCAGCGCCTGGTAGAGTTGAACTGCTGACCTTTTGGTTAGCAGCCATCGTGCTTAACCACTATGCCGCCACCAGGGTTTCTGTGCTCTTCATAGTGCTCCTCAAAACATGGCAGTGGCTCCTGCCACCTCCAACCTCCAGAGCAATGATGAGAGAGAGAGAGACCCAACATGTAAACTATAGTCGTATCATAACCTAATTGCAAAAAAGACAACCCATCACTTCTATTGTATTCTAGCCATCAGAAACAAATCACTAGGTGCAGCCCATGACCAAGGGGAGGAGAGTTAAGCTCCATTTGGCAGGAGAAGAGCCTCAAAAAATGTCTTAGTTGTCCTGCTGTAGCAGAAATACCACAAGTGCATGGCTTTAACAAACAGAAATTTATCTTCTCACATTTTAGGTGGCTATAAGCCCGAATTCAGGACTCCAGCTCTAGGGGAAGGCTTTCTCTCGCTTTTGGCTCTGGGGGAAGGTCCTTGTCTCCTTTCAGCACGTGGGGCTGGGCATTTCTTGGAGATCTCCATGTGTCTTAACATAACAGATTACAATTCAGGATCAGAAATGACTCTGGATTCAGTTCTTTGTCAGGACAACTTTTCACCTATGCCTGCTGGAAGAACTCTCTCTCCCGGCCCTCAGCCCCTCAGCCCCTCGACCCGCCTCTGCCCTTCTCGGACAAGTGTTGCAAAGCTCTTTCACTCCACCAGTAAGTGCCCAGAGGCACCCCACTCTGTAAGCCTCATGCCAGAAGGTGCTCAGCTCTCTCTTACTCCATGGGTAGGCTCCTGTGCTACCCAGCGCTGGTCTTCTTGTTCTGCTGCCACCACTTCTCACCATCTTGTGCCATTCCTGGTATTATAGCTCTCTCTCTGTGTCTCCTGGTTCTAGGAGGTTCTAAGCAGGGTCCAAAGGATGCACTCCACTCCCGTCTCTTTTTCTTGGTGGTATTTGTGGAGGTCTGCTGTAAACGACCTCTTTAAAGTGTTAAAAAGCAAAGAGGTCACCTTGAGGACTAAAGTGTGTCTGATCCAAGCAATGGTATTTTCAATCACCTCATATGCATGTGAAAGCTGGGCAATGAATAAGGAAGACCAAAGAAGAACTGATGCATTTGAATTATGGTGTTGATGAAGAGTATTAGAATACTGAATATACCATGGACTGCCAGAAGAACAAACATCTGTCTTGAAAGAAGTACATCCAGAATGCCCCTTAGAAGTGAGGATAGTGAGACTGTCTCAGTTTCTTTAGACATACCATCAGAGAGATCAGTCCCTGGAGAAAGACATCATGCTTGGTAAATTAGAGGGCAAACAAAAAAGAGACCTTCAATGAGATGAATTTGATAGAGTGGCTGCAACAATGTGCTCAAACATAGGAATGATTGTAAGGATGGTACAGAACCTGGCCGCGTTTCATTCTGTTGTGCATGGGGACACTATGAGTCAGAACAGACTCCACAGCACCTAACAACAAAAGCAACATCTTTAAAAACACCACACTGACTATTTGAGGAAACCAGGGTGTTCATTTTGTAGAATATCCTAAGTTGTGAATTTCTCTGATTGTTTCCTCATTATGTCATTGAACTTATTCCTCTATTCTCTAAATTTCTTATAAAACGGACATTAAATCTAAAGAATTTACTAGGCTTACTATAAATATTATTGGCAAGACTACTCCTTAGGTGACACTGTATATTTTAGAAATCACATAATGTCAGCCTATCCCATAATGAGCAATACTGACTTTGATCACTTGGTTAAGGTGATGCCCACCAGTTTTCCTCATTTGAAGATATGTTTTTTTCCTTTGCAATTAGAAACTATGTATACATATTAGACATTGTACACATATGCTACTTCCCAACAAATATTTGAATCCACTGTTAATTCTTGACTGAATCAAGTATTTTGTTGGGGAGTGAAAAATAGTGATTATTTAACTCTATCTTAAGCTTTGTTTCTTCATCTGGGATGAAGTCTAGTTCCTCCTAAAAAGTTAGAGAAATGCTTCGTTTTTTTAACAATAATTATAGACTTTCAAAGGAAACATTTGGTATAAGACTTACCTCCAATGATGGCAAAAGAGTTTCAATATCTTTTTTGAGTAAACACATGAGATTTTATTTATTCAATTAGAATTTATAGAATTGCTTTAAAATTATAATAGATATTATAATCAGTTATAGTCATTATTCTTTTCTATGCTCAGAATTTTACTAAATTTGGTCAGTGGGAGATATTCAGACTGGACTCTACATTATTTTGAGACATTCTCTTCGGTCTCTAAATAATTCTTTGCTTTCTAGTGGGATATAATGGTCCATGATCATCTTGTACTTTTTATAGCTCAGAACTAGAATCATCCATTTTTTATCCCCCTCAGAATCCTGGTCCCTTTTAATGCAGAATGGTATTATAAACCAATATCTGGACACTATAACTCCTCATTATTACTAGGGAGTCATTGCATCTAGGCCCTTTTAGATGAAAGAGCTGGAATATTATGTTGTTGTTAAGTGCCATCGAGTTGGTTTTGACTCGTAGTGGCCCCATGTAGGACAAGGAAACATTGCCTGGTTCTGCACCATCCTCACAATCGTTCTGCTTCCTCACAATCGTTGTTATGCTTGAGCCTATTGTTGAAGCCACTGTGTCAGTCTGTCTCGTCAAGGGTCTTCCTCTTTTTCACTGATCTTCCACTTTACCAATCATGATGTCCTTCTCCCGGGAGTGGTCCCCTACTGATAATATGTCCAAAGTACGTGAGATGAAGTCTCGCCATTTTCACTTCTAAGGAGCATTCTGGCTGTACTTCTTCCAAGACAGACTTGTTTGTTCTTCTGGAATTCCACAGTGTATTCAATATTCTTCACCAACACCATAATTCAAAGGCATCAGTTCTTCTCCGGTCTTCCTTATTCATCTTCCAGCTTTCACATGCATCTGAGGCAACTGAAAATACCATTGCTTGAGTCAGGCACACCTCAGTTCTGAAAGTGACATCTTTTTTTTTTTTTTTAATTGTGGTTTAAGTGAAAATTTACAATTCAAGTTATTTTCTCATACAAAAATTTATACACACATTGTTACGTGACCCTAGTTTCTCTCCCTATACTGTAACAGCACACTCCTCCTTTGCACCTTGGATTTCTTGTGTCCATTCAACCAGCTCCTGACCCTCTCTGCCTTCTCATCTCGCCTCCGGACAGAAGCTGCCCATATAGTCTCATGTATCTACTTTAGCTAAGAAGTGCACTCTTCATAAGTATCATTTTATGTCCCATAGTCCAGTCTAATCTTCGTCTGAAGAGCTGGCCTCGGGAATGGTTTTAGTTTTGGGCTAACAGAGAGTCCGAGGCCATGTCTTCCGGGGTCCCTCCAGTCTCAGTCAAACCATTACATCTGGTCTTTTTACTAGAATTTGAGTTCTGCACCCCACTTTTCTCCTGCTCCGTCAGGGACTTTCTGTTGTGCTCCTTGTCAAAGCGGTCATCAGTGGTAGCTAAGCACCATCTAGTTCTTCTGGTCTCAGACTGATGGAGTCTCTTTTATGTGGCCCTTTCTGTCTCTTGGGCTAATACTTTCCTTGTGTCTTTGGTGTTCTTCATTTTCCTTTGTTCCAGGTAGGTTGGGACCAATTGATGTATCTTAGATGGCTGCTCACTAGCTTTTAAGACCCCATATGCCACTCACCAAAGTGGGATGCAGGACATTTTCTTAATAAACTTTGTTATGCCAATTGACCTAGATGTCCCCTGAAAGCATGGTCCTCAGACCCCTGCCCCTGTTGCACTGTCCCTCAAAGTGTTTGATTGTATCCAGGAAACCTCTTAGCTTTTGGTTTAGTCCAGTTGTGCTGACTTCTCCTGTAGTGTGTGTTGTCCTTCCTTTCACCTAAGATAATTCTTGTCTACTATCTAGTTAGTAAATACACTTCTCCCTTGCTCCCTATCCTCGTAACCATCAAAGAACGTTTTCTTCTGTGTTTAAAGCTTTTCCTGAGTTCTTATAATAGTGGTCTTATACAATATTTGTCCCTTTGCGACTGACTAAACTCACTCAGCCTAATGCCTTCCAGATTCCTCCATGTTATGTTTCATGGCTTCATCGTTGTTCTTTATCAACGGGTAGTATTCCATTGTGTGGATATACCATAATTTGTTTATCCATTGGTCCGCTGATGGGCACCTAGGTTATTTCTATCTTTTTGCTATCGTGAACAGTGCTGCAATGAACATGGGTGTGCATATATCTATTCGTGTGATGGCTCTTATTTTTCTGGGATATATTCCTAGGAGTGGTATTTCTATTTCTAGCTTTTTAAGGAAGTGCCAAATCGATTTCCAAAGTGGTTGTACCATTTTACATTCCCACCAACAGTGTATAAGTGTTCCAGTCTCTCCACAACCTCTCCAACATTTATTATTTTGTGTTTTTTGGATTAATGCTAGCCTTGTTGGGGTGAGATGGTATCTCATTGTAGTTTTGATCTGCATTTCTCTAATGGCTAATGATTGTGAGCATTTCCTCATGTGTCTGTTAGCCGCCTGGATGAAAATGACATCTTTTTAACATCTGAAAAAGTTCTTTTGTAGCAGGTTTGCCCAATGCAATATTTCATGACTGCTGAATATTGTATATTAGAATATCACATATGGTATTATAGAAACACATATATTTATTTTTTAAATACAAGTTCATATTGATATTTATAGTCCAACTTTATTATTAAAAATTTTTGAAAATCTTTGCTCTTAATAATAATAGCCTATATACTTATGGAGCCCTGGTGGCATAGTGGTTAAGAGCTCAACTGCTAACCAAAAGGTCAGCAGTTCAACTCCACCAGTCACTCCTTGGAAACCCTATGGGGCAGTTTTACTCTGTCCTAAAGAGTCACTATGAGTCGGAATCGACTCCAAGACAATGAGGTTATATACTTATTGGAGTCTCTGTGTGATGCAAATCGTTAATGCACTCAGCTGCTAACTGAAAAGTGGAAGGTTCGTGTTCACCTCAAGATATCTTGAAGAAAGACCTGGCAATCTACTTTATTAAAATCAGCCATTTAAAAACCTATGGAGTACATTCTACTTTGACACACTTGAGGTAATCATGCATTGGAGTCGAGTCGAAAGTGTCTGGATACACTTATTTGCTTTTCAGTATCTTTATATGTAGTCAGATCTTTCTTTTTCTTCACCGCCAAGTCTGTAAGGGACACATCCCTTTTCAAAGTTATCTCCATCTTCCCTAAATGTACTGCCTTTCTAAGATTACTACTAAGCTCCTTTCTCTTAACTCCCTAGTGGCCAGTGTTGTAATCCACCAAGTCTCAGAGCTTTTGCCAATATTTCCCTACTCAAGGTAGTATCCATTCCTTCCAGGGGTGAAGCCTATTATCTTTGAAGGACCACCATGAGACCCCGCTGCGTACTCCTCCCCTGTGCCAAACCCATCCCCTGATTCTCTGCTCTAGTGTGAGTTCTAGATCCTGCTCTCCTGGTCGCAAAAATTCATGTGTCCATGTGCAGTGGTACTTCCTAAATTTGGACAGCCATGGGCTGTAGGTAATTTTTTGTTTTCCTTGTAGTTCTGTATTTTTTTTGGAGAATGTTGGAGAAGGAAGATTAAAATATAATATAAGTGACTACTTATATTTTCCAAGTCTCCTTCAGAGACTTGGAAGCCTCATATTCATTTTAATTACAATAAAACTCTTTCATGGTTAAGTTCAGAATTCATTAAGATAGTTTTTATGTATGACTTTAGTAAACTATAAAATATAATTTTTCCAAAAGACGTTGGTCAACTAATCTGTGAAAATGTATTTTACTATATTTAAATATAGTAAAAACGTATCTTTTTTTTTTTAAATGATATTTTCTAGGTGGCATACTATTAGACTCATTCCTACTCACAGCCACCCTATAGAACAGAGTAGAGCTGTCCCATAGGGTTTCCAAGGCTGTAAATTTTTACGGAAGCAGACTGCCACATCTTTCTGCCACGGAGAGGCTGGTGGGTTCAAACCAGCAATCTTTCAGTTAGCAGCTGTGTCACTGGTTGTTCTTTAGTTTATACAAAGATGACCCTACTAATTACATATTGATGAAGAAGATGGCAATAATTCCTTTCAAAAACAAAAATCCTGTAAATAACATTCTGTGAGGCAAATCTTAAGAGATACAGTAAAATTATCCTTATGAAACTATTTTTTAAAAATTTCAGTATGTTAGTGATTTAAATATTATTGTGCTTTGCAGCTGCTGTTTTTCACGTTCATTATCCTAGAACTTTTTTAGAGTAAAAGTCAAGTTAAAGGTGCTAGAATATCTAAGCAAATATATGTGGTACTTCCATTTTCTTACCAGTTCTGATTGCAGTTCACTTTTTCACGTGTGTAAACATTTCATCTCGGTTTCTCACTTGGGCTGATAAGAATGTTGAAGAGGTTTGGTTTGCTTTCCAAGAATTATATTTTTATTACTGTCATTTTACGTGGCAGTGGTAGTTGAGGTAGAAACTAGAACAAGTGGAAAATTGTGATGGCTCCTTTAAATTTTGTAATCATAATACACTTAACTGTCTTTAAGTATTCTGTAACATCGAAATGTTCTATGCAGTGTGCCTTCCATTAAGGTGATAATTTCTTTGACTTCACTGGGAAAAAAAAGAGAATAAATGAAAATGACATTTTCTTATACCTTACTGTTAGGCTATCAAAGGAAACAAAATACAAGGAAGATTAAAGTACAGTATATAAAGAGAAAAACACACAGAGTGATAATGAAATGCAAATGTATATCTTAACTTAGAAATTAGTAAAGAGAAAAAAGATGACAGCTAAAGTTCATGTGAGCTTTGTCTCTGTCAATACTGTAAACAATTATTATGGTCCAAGAATGTTATATTTAACCATTAAGCTGAGTACCATCAGATATTAGCATCAAAGTGACCGTATAATAGAGATCTCCAGGCACTCAACAACACCTATATATATAGGTGTTTCAACAATATATGCATATTTTAGTAAAATAATCCTAAAACTGGATATTACTCCCAGGCAATGAAACTAAATTCCACTTATGACAGACATGCTAAAATATAAAATAAAAAATAATAAAAGCCAGACATTATTCAATTAATCTATATTAAAAGATATCACAATACTGGCTTAAAGAAATTTAAAAAAAATCCAATATAAAATAATCTATAATTCAAATAATTAGTGGTAATCATTAGATTTCATAGAACCAAGATATACGAATTATTCAAATAAAGATTTGTCCATCTTTATATTCATTTGTTCATTCATTCAATATATACGTGTATATATTGAGCACCTATCATGTTGCAGGAATTGTTCAATAGAGACTCACTAACAGACAAAACAGATTTGCTTCTTACATACACTCCATGTAAAATTTATAGAAAATTTAGAAAATATGCAAACCAAGAATACATAAAGAATATCGCCATATTCCCATATGAGCAAGTAAAGTAGAGAGTATGATATTCTACCAAAATAAAACAAAGCATGTTCTGTTTATTCCACCCAGGAAAGTAAAATGCTTTTATACTAAATATTACATGTTTTGAGTATTACATCTTAAAAAAAAAATCAGGGTAGCAGGATTTTATAAACTTTGAGTTCCAACAGTAGAAATAATTGTAATAGTTTATGTTCATTAAGCCTTAATAATCTATGTAAATAATCCTAATTCCTCAAATTCCATGTAAATCATACTGTCTCCTTGATGTCATGAGTTGCTAAGGGTTATCTATTGCTAAATTACTAAATGGCAGCTAGAATATATCTAAGGTAATGAAACACAATATTATTCTGCTTTTTCCATTTTATATGTGTATCTAGATTTATAAATCATTTATTAAACTAAATTTCTTTCATGTTCTCCAGCAATGTGTCTATGCATTTTAGTAATAGCTTATAAAGTTTAGAACAGAGAAAAACTATTTTACCTATGAATATGCAGTAAGTCCTTAGCAAACCAGGCACCTCAACTCAAACTCATCATGTCAGTACCATAACATGTTACTGGAGTCTGTTGAAGGACTGGACACTTGGCTTAGAATAACGTGTGGATATGTCAGGTTTGTTGGTCTAGCTTTGATGTGTTGTCTGCAAGACCTTTAAGCAGTTCAAATAGTTCAAGAAGAAGCAGTGGGCTGAAACAAAGTTATCAGACATAGGACACCATGCCCAAAATATCAAACACTGAGATAAGTGAGGGTCAAAACCCAGGCAAAACGATTTGGAAGAAAGATGTCCATAGGGAGTAAATGTTGAGTGCGATACATACCAAGTGCACGTGATGTACATCATGCAGAAACTGGAATTGAGGAAACATACTGTCTCAGCCAGGGAAATTCCTTCTGGGGCAGGAAAAAATTCTTGGCATGCTAGTAGATTAATTGTATAGGAGGGGGCTTTGTGGTATAATTATCTTGCTGAACAAACCAGTTGCCTTGAGTCGATTCCAATTCATGGTAATTTCACGTTTGTTAGAGTAGAACTGTGCTCTGTAGGGTTTTCAATGGCTGATTTTTCTGAAGTAGATCACCAGGCTTTCCTTTCAAGGTGCCTCTGGCTGGACTTGAATCACTAACCTTTAGTTAGCAGCTGAGTGTTAACCGTTTCCACCACCCATGGACTCCAGGTATCTTGTTAAGGAGGTCAAATTTTCAGACACAACTGCAAAGAAGCAGTTGCAGAATTGTCTGCAAGGTAAGTTCCATTTCTAGGACCTTGAAGACCTTCGTCTACAGCCTTTATCTTCCTCGTTAAAGGTGATTTACCTGACTACAATCTCCACGATGGCACAGACCGAAGCCTTCCATACTCACTTTTTATTATGAGTGTCTTGTTTGATGATACCTAATAGTGTTCTTGCTCAAAACATATTATTAAATAGAATAATTATATTTGACAGAGGATATATTCTCTCCTTGCTTGTTTTCTGCACCTAAATAGTCTTTTATTGACTTGAAGGAGTTCAAAATAGCTTTCTGAGTGTGCTTAGGTTACCATAAAATATTCTCTTAATTCATTTTTATGATTTATGTATTATAGGTGCTTATACTTTTTGACATATGAAATCTAGATGTTGGGTACTCTGATGTATAGGAACAGTCAGATGCATTTATGTTCTACTTGGTATTACTGTATATTTTGAGATGCTAAAAGTTCACACAAAAAGATAAAAACCTTAAAGTGAAAACTTGAAGAGAAACCTCAAAGGATGTGCCTCTGTTATGAGGAGGGACCAGTCCCCGGAGAAGGACATTATGCTTGGTAAAGTAGAGGGTCAGCGAAAAAGAGAAAGATCCTCAATGAGATAGACTGACACAGTGGCTGCAACAATGGCCTCAAACATGGCAGTGATTGTAAGGATGGCTCAGCACTGGGCAGGGTTTCATTCTGTTGTGCATAGGGTCTCAATGAGCTGGGACAGACTTTTGATGGCACCTAACAACGATAAATATATTAAATGTAATATATGAATATAATATATAAAAATGCATATAAATAGAGCACATTTGCAACCATGGTGGAAAGGAAGAAAATGGGTCAGAAGAAGGAGAAGTGCTAGACCAGATGGGAAGTAGTTTCACTTAAAATGCAGGGATGTTCTCTGAAGGCTAAAATCCAAGTTCTCTAGGTTTTACCACTCTGGAGGAGATAAGACTAGAGACGGAGTAAGAGAGATTAACAAGAAGTAAAGCAACTGATTGATTTTATGGCGATTATCATACTTATCTGGAATTGCTCTTACTCTAATATCATTGCCAGAAAATATGTCTTTTCCTGTTGTGGAGCATTTGACAATCTACAGAAAGAAATTGTTGAGGTCAGATTGCAGATCTCATTTCATTTAACAAAGCAGCAATTTAGGCCTGAGCAGTGTCAGTTGTACTAACATTTTCTATTATTAGCAAATAATTACCATTTTCCCTTCTGGTGAGGAGATAACTTCCCAAGTAGATAAGCCATCCCTCTCCCTGCTCCTGTTTTGTTATACCACTGACCTCCATATTAAGTAACAGCTCTGTTATTTATCCTAGGCCTGCCCTAGAGAATAAAAATGATTAAAAAAAAAAAAAAATTCTACCTTAAAACCACAAATAAAATGGCTGAATTCAACATGTCAAATCGCTGCCTACATGATAAAAAATAGACACTAAAGCCTGGAAGAAACCTTAGCTAAAATGTATTCCAAACCTCTCGTTTTATAGACAGGGATACAAAGACTCAGGAAGTATAATGTTGTTTCCCAAGTTATATAACTAGCTCATGGCAGAACAGAGCTAAAACTAAATTCTATTGTCATCTATCCACTCCAGTGATTGTCTACCAAACCACTTTACCGAGGAACTTACAGACATCATCATCATCATCATCATCATCATCATCATCATTACTATTATGTTGCTATTACACTATTGAGTGCTTATCATGTAGGGGCACTGCTCCTTTTCAAATTTAACTCTTCAGCCAGTTCCAGACCACTTTTTGCATTAATTTCTTATCCATCAATTCATTTCATTCTCATAAAAATAGTATGATGTACCTTCTCTCATGTTACCTATTTTAGAAATGAGGAGACTAAGGCACAGAGTGTTAGACACTAAAATTTAAGAATCCCTGTCCTGCACATTTTTCTGTATATATTCTTAGCTCATAATACCATCACTCTTTTTTCTCACACTGTTTACTATTTTAACAATAATACTTTACCCATCTCTTGAACTGAGTAAGACATTTTTCCTGGGACTCAAGGAACTCACAGTCTACTGCTGACACCTTTATGTAAATGAATCATTACCACCACATGTTAGGTTTTATAATAAGTTTCTAATCAGGTGCTGTGAAATGCAGTAAATGGATCAACTTACCAGCTGAGGAGATGGGAATTGTGTGTTGAAGAAAGCATTTAAAGGACTGAGAAACGGGAATACCAATCCAGGCCCCTGAGTTCTGGAGACGTGGCCAAAATTTAGCTCAGTTGGGCAAGGAGATAATTTTAATTAAGATATTTGGTGAAAAACATGAAGCTGGTAACAATTTTTGGTGTTTGTATCTGTTTCTTTAATTTCATCTTTCTTTAATTAATTCTGTACCCTTAAAAACGCATAAGAAAATTTAATTATTGTATAAATCATTGAGGAAATAAATAGAACACTGAGTGAGTGAGTGAGTGATTGAGTGATTGTGACTATATCTACACCTTTCCCTCAGATGTGCACAGGATTATTGTGGGGATATTTTAGTCTAGCAAACAAGGAAAAACCTTGGAATCCTTAAACCATTTTATGCTTATTAGCAATAAATTATGCATTTCCACTTGGCATCTGTTTATTAAATAATTCATCTAGTTTAAATTCTGTCTAAATATCTTTCCCCAATAATTTATGAAATCTCCTGACAGTCAATGAAATGGAGTACACCAAATTTATTCTCTCTTTCTCCCTCTCTCCCTCCCTCTCTTCCCATTCTTCTCTCCTATCTTCCTATCCAACACTTTGCAGCTCCAAGAGATGATAATAGAAGGGATTTGAAATGTATCAAGAATGTTATTAATTTATTCTTTATTATATAACAGTGTCAGAATAGATAGAACCTTTTCAGATGAGTGAAATGCATGATTCATGTATTTAAGAGTCCTGGGAAGTTTTTAACAGAGCTCTAATAGTAATTTAAAAAAAGAATATAACTCTCCTTCTTTCCTTTCATTGCCATCTGCTCCCCATTTCCTTTCTACTGTGACTGTTACAGAGCGAGGAAAACACTTCCTCACTGAGATCAAGTAGGCCTCTTTTGTACTTTTTTTTTTTGTCTTGATAGAACAATTCTTAGATATATCGTGTTTTGATCTTCATTTTCTTGAAGGAGAGGCAGACTCGGTGAGTTAGCTGTCAAGTATTTTTTCAAAGGAGCCACTATTTGTGCCCTGATAGGAATGAGAGAGCAGGTCCCAAATGGTAAATATTTAACAATGGGGAATTCTCCTTCCTTTGTTTGTACTCTGACACACATTTGTAATACTAATAATCCTCTTTAATTATTGGTGACTGTGCCTAAAGTCACAGCCCTTCCAACAACAACAAATTACATATGTATCTTATTAGACCATTTACTGCTGATGCTGCTGTAATCTTTTGCTGTAATATTCAGGGCTTCACCTGCTTCTTCTTAGCTCAGACATGACCAAGGAGGCAAAACAGGGACAGACATGAATTTTTAGAATTTTAGTGTACTGGAGTGGTAACCGGAATAGGAAAAATTACAGGTTGAAGCCCTGCTAGAAACGTAATATCCCTCTTAGAAAACAAGGGCAGCATATGCATTGCATAGCAACCAAATCTTTTGCCTGTCGGGTTTTGAGTAGAGTTGGAAACAGAGGTGCCCCACTCAAAGATGGCGGCTGACCACAATGCTTTCAATGTGTGTCACTCTCCATAGTCCTGGCAATAACCTAATCTCAAGCGTTACGCTTCTGAAAGGGCTCACTATACCTCTCCTGAGTCTCTCATTCTAGGGCTTCAACCCATAATTTTTCCTGTTCCAGATTACCCAACTTGTAAAAATTCAGGTCTGTTCTGGTTTCGCTTCATTGGCCGTGCCTGAACTGGTTCAAACCAGTTTGAAATCCTGGTAATAATGCACTTACACTTTGGTCTGTGTACCAAAAATCTGGAACACTGTCTGACCCATCATAGATGCAAACAAAGTTATTTGTTGAATGAGTAAATGCATACATAAATGGAGGCTGATCTCTTCTGTGTCTGTGTTTGTATTCCATTTTAAGTAATAATAATAGTGCCATGTTTGTTAAGATTGACAGTAATAATAATAACAAAAGTAATCCCCTGCATTTTACACTGTTTTGCAATTTGCAAAATATTTTCATATAAATTGACTCAACTGATTTTCATACAGAGAGTAAAGAGAAGTTGAATTCACTCATGCTTTTACAAGTGGTTAGTATCAATCCCATTCTGGCAGGTCTCTTTGTCACTGATTCTAGTGCTCCTTTAAGTACACTGAACTGTGAACATAATGGATCATCTTAAACTGTAAAATATCTAGCAACATAGAGAGTTCATGATGTTAACCATGTGAGGCTTTATTTAAAAGAAGGCATTGAGAAAGTAGAGGGTGTCATCATAAAAAATGTTAACTGTCTGTTTGATGCTGTGTAAATACTGTGTCAAGCAAGTATAGTCCTTGAATAACTCATTTTCTATTACTGGGAAACTACCATGAGAGACAGGCATAGAAAAATATAAGAAAAATTAAATTTGAGAGCAATAGTCATACTATTTAGTGTTCTACTTCTGGCAGTTCAAATAATTTATAATTTGAGAGAAAACTTGTTCTTAAAATTTAGAACATCATTTCCTAATGTATGTTATGCAGGATGGAACCAGTGTAACTGATCAAATGTGACGTAGAGATATGTCCTTTTCAAGCCTGAGCTTGCTACTCAGCTGCGGAAGTGTAGTCAGTAGATAGCCTCTAGCTCTCACCTCCTTCAGGGTAGGCTTCAGCCACGGAGAGTCTGCCAGTTGACTCACCTGGTGACTGAGGGAGAGTGTGGTATAAAGGTCCCAGGTCAAGCAGAGCCACTTTGATGGGCAAAATTCCTGGAGCTCAACCCTGGTTTCTCCCCTCCTCTCTGTTTCCCCTGGCACTCCAAACTCCATCTCAGTGTCTACTTTGGTAAGCCAGACCCATGATACCATCAAAATGACTCCTTATTAAATGTCTGGGCAACACTGGGTGAAATAACATCATCTAGGTTTTTTATAGCAATGGCTGTGAAGATGGTGCAGGACCGGGCAGTGTTTCATTCTGTGTCGTTAGGGTCACTATGAGTCAGAACTGACTCGATGGCACCTAACAACAAACAACAATCCGGGTTTTTACTTCCTAAATTCCTAGAGCCTATGACATATATCTATCCACTGTGAATCTCTGAGACCAGACTCTGGTGTGCAGTGTTTCCCAAACTTGACGGTCACTTTTTCCCCTAAGAATATCTCCTAGACTATTGTTCTGCAGAAAAGCTAGGTTAGAGACACAGCACATCAGTTCCCATGGTCAACCCTAAGTCAATTGCTTATCCGTGAACTTAGCTTAGTACTGCATACTGCATTTCAGTCTGCCACTTGCTAGAGAATGATAAGTATCTTAAGTTTTTTTCTCCCCTATAAAAACAATTATGTATATTTTTTCTGTATCTATTTCTTATGAGCCATAAGGATATTTTCTTCATTCTATACCTCTCCTTATGTCCCCAGGATGAAATAAAAAAAATCGCTTCAGATGTTCACTCAGCTCTAAATGCATATCCCCAGTTCCTTTTCCCACTGGGATGGAGCTTCGTTTGCATCGCTTGTCTTTGCTACAATAATTATTTTCATTTTGTATTTGTAATTTTTAATTTAAAACATACAGAAAATTTACAAGTAGTATATAAAATAGTCTCTATCCACTTTTTCCCTCATTCACATATTGTTATTATTTTGCTCCATTTTGTTGCTTAATCCATCTCTCTCTCTTTCCCTCCCTCTGTCTCTCAACCATCTGTCAGTTTGTTGTCTTGTGGTGGCTTGTGTGTTGTTATGATGCTGGAAGCTATGCCACCAGTATTTCAAATACCAGCAGGGTCACACATGGCGGACAGGTTTCAACAGAGCTTCCAGACTAAAACCAACTAGGAAAATCTACTTCTGAAAATTAGCTAGTGAAAACCCTATGCATCACAACAAACTATTGTCCAGTATAATGCTGGAAGATGACCCCTCCCTGGCCAGGTTGGAAAATGCTCAAAATACACAAAGGCCACAGCAATGAACTTGAGCATACCAACGTTCATGGAGATGGTGCAGGACTGAACAATGTTTCTTTCTGTTGTACATGGGGTCACCATGAGTCAGAGCTGACTGGATGGCAACTAACAACAACAAATCTGTTTGTCCATCCACCCATCCATCCATCCACCCGTTTATCTAGCCATGCATCTGTATATACAGGTAGTCCCCAGCTTACGATGGAGTTCTGTTCCTGAGACTCTGTAGTTGATTCTGACATAAGTGGAATACTTCTTTTTTTTTTTTTTTTTTAGTTTTCATTATTATTTGCCTTTTATTATCAGTATCTTTGTAAATCTGATCTTTATTTGTCTTTGGGGCTGGAGACATCACATATAAACTTTTGCGTGTGAACATCTAAGAATGATAACATCAGCAAATTATGTGCTGATCATGTTACTAATGAAACAGACTGTTGAAACAGACAGTAATAGTGCAGTTTGTCATAACTTCAGTATGTCATAAGTCAGAGACTAACATATATATATACATAAATATATACAGTCTCAGTCACCTAGTGCTGCTATAACAGAAATACCACAGGTGGATAGCTTCAACAAAGAGAGATTTATTCTCTCGCAGTCTAGTGAGTTACAAGTCCAAATTCAAGGTGTCAGCTCCAGGGGAAGGCTTTCTCTGTTGCCTCTGGAGGAACGTCCTTGCCATCAGTCTTCCCTTGTTCTAGGAGCATCTCAGCCCAAGAACCTCAGGTCCAAAGGAAGCGCTGTGCTCCCGGCACTGCTTTCTTGGTGGTATGAGGTCCCCATCTCTCTGCTTGCTTCTCTTTCCTTTTATCTCTTGTAAGATAGAAGGTGGTGCAGGCCACACCCTGGGGAAACTCTCTTTACATTGGATCAGGAATGTGACCTTAGTAATGGTGTTATACAATCCCACCCTAATCCTCTTTAACATAAAATTACAATCACAAAATGGAGGATAACCACACAATACTGGGAATCATGGCCCAGCCAAATTGATACACATATTTTTTGGGGGACATAATTCAATCCATGACATATGTAATATACATATATATATATATATATAATTTTCTTCCTGAACCATTTAAAAGTAAATTGTCTACATTATCATCCTTTACTTTTAAATACTTGAGTGTATATTTCCTAAGAGTAAGCATATTCCCTTATATACCCATGATACATATACCAACTTCACTAAAATTAACATTGATCTCATAACTTTATCTAGTTTACAGTCTGTATTCCAGTATGGCTAATTGATCCAGTGATGGTCTTTAAAGTATATTTTCCTCTAGTACAAATTTAGTCTAGAATCATGTATTAATTTTAGTTGCCATGTCTCTTTAGTCTCCTTTTATTTTCAACAGTTGCTCGACTTTTCTTTGTCCTTCATGACAATGATATTTTTAAAGAATACAGTTCTTTAAAAAATATTTTTAGCAAGCTGCTTCTCATTTTGGGTTTGTCTGATGTGTCTTCAGGTTATACATTCCCAGCTAGAATATTATATAAGTGATGGTGAGTCCTTCAGGGCATCACATCCAAAAGCACATGCTCATCTCCTTCCCATCGTTGATGTTAATTTTAACCACTCAGTCCAGTGTTGTCAGATTTCTCTACTGTGTAGTTACTATGTTTTCTCCTTGCAACTAGTAAGTAATTGACGAGGGGACTCTTGATTACCATGCAAATATCCTTATCCTCATCAAAGTATTCCTCCTAGGTTTAGCATCCATTGAAGATTCTTACCCAAACCAATCTTTACTATGATGGTTGCAGAACAATGAATTTCAATTTTACCACTCCGTTTGCATTAATTTTGCAATCTACTGTAAGCAAGGGCTCTCTCTTCACCCTTTGTTTGTTTATCCATTTATTCATTTGTATAAATCGTTGTGAACTCATACTAATTTCAGTGACTCATTCCTCCCCCAGTGCCCAGTGGTTTATAATACATTACGTCCTTATTTGTT
This sequence comes from Trichechus manatus latirostris, assembly GCF_000243295.1. Classification (NCBI taxonomy): domain Eukaryota; kingdom Metazoa; phylum Chordata; class Mammalia; order Sirenia; family Trichechidae; genus Trichechus; species Trichechus manatus. The sequence continues at coordinate 22,160,080 of NW_004443961.1, read as the reverse complement.
TTGGTACTCAGTTGTCCCAGATTTGGCTAGTAAGAGCCTCTTCAACTTAACTCCTATCTCCTTATGAAACACTCTGTGTTTTTTTTTTTTAGTACTTCTTTACTTTCTGTTATAAAAAGATGTTGATGTTCCAGGCTCATCTTTTTTCATACAAGATCAGCCATTTCTTGGAAGATCTTTTTAATGGGAAATGGCAAGATCTGGACTTTAAGTGTATTCGTTGCTATTGGGGTATCTTTGATTCTAGACCTTTCAGTGAACTCACATATAAATATACATGTTCATACATATAAACATACATACCCGCACATAAACATTTTTAAAATCATGAGTCCACATCAGTATCTCCAATTCCAGTTGATAGTCACAGAACTTTTTTTTTTTTTTTTAACAGCCTTCTCCCATTTTATTACATTATTTTCAACTCTACTTTTACAGAGATGGACAGTGGTAGCTCAATGGTAGAATTCTTCCTTTCCATGAGGGAGAGCTGGGTTTGATTCCAGCCAATGTACTTCATATGCAGCCACCACCTGTCTGTGAGTGAAAGCTTACATGTTGCCAAGTGTCAGTGGAGCTCCCAGACTAAGACGGACTAGGAAGAAAGGCCAGTGAAAACCCTATGGATCAGAACAATTCTACCTGTCATAGGGATGGTGCAGGAATGGGCAGCATTTTGTTTCATTATACATGGAATCACCATGAGTCAGACAACAGCTAACAACAACAACTTTTACAAGGAGAACGTCACCTCTCAGCAACATCAGCTTACTTATTTTTATGCACAATTCTATAATTTGATTAAAATGGTTTCAGAATTGCTTCAGATATACCACTACAACAAACAAACCTACTAAACAGGATTCAGGATTGGTTTTCCATAATCACTACCCTCACATCCCACCCAAACTGAGAGAATATGCTCTAATACTGTATTCATAAATTACTGGAATAGTTCTTTCTTTCTCTTTTTTCTTTTGCCCCATGCCACCCTCTCCTGTGGTTATGCCATTCATTTGAAATGCAGTTGGGTTCATTTGTTTAACTTTGGTTTCAGTATTAGTTTTTTGACTCCTCATTTTTGTTGACTTAATTTTTTTTTTTAATATGTAGGATATTGACATGCTTCTAAAAAACCTATACAAAAACAAGTACTCAAAAAATGTCTGAAAGCAGGCAACAGATTCTCTAACTCCAAATCAGTGATGGCTTGCGGTTACAGGAGGCCTGTATACCAACCTTTGCGTGCATTGCAGTTTTCTGGGAGGTAGTGCAGATATATTGCTGGGAAAAAAGGGAACTATTTTAATCCTTGAAAATATTTCTACCAAATTGTGTTTCTTGGAGATATACTTCATGAAGAATTACATTTCTTGGCTACTGGATTCAATGAAAGTAATTGTGATGTTCATGTTTGGACATGCTCCAGCCCTATGGGTGATGAAAACCCACGGAGGAACCCAAGAAAGAGAAAGTAATAAAATAAAATAAATCCGAGTAGACATTAGGAGGGAACTAATTAATGAAACTGTTAAAGGGAGTATAACTTCTCGAAATCAAGAGCCTTTATATTTTGCAAGGAGACATCATTAAGTATTTTAATCACAGGTAGTCAGGAAGAACATCCAAGATCTTTTGAAAAGAGGGTTCAGGCAAGGTTATGTATTATTTGTTCCTAAAGAATCCAGAAATTTTACAAGTCAGCCACTCTTAAAGTGTGGTGTGTGTGTGTGTGTGTGTGTGTGTGTGTGTGTGTGAATGTGTGTGTGTGTTTGTGGGGGGTTTTTTGCAGAAAGCAGCATGATTATCAATGAGGGGACAATGTCAATTTGGTCTCAGTAAGGGATTCGTTTATCAATGAGAGTATCTGAATTTCCAGAAATTCCTTTCCAGCTCTTTGGATCAGACTCGGCTCAGTATTTCCTCTAAATGAGTTGGAAGTTTTAAATTCCTTTCTTTTTAATATAAACTAGAGCTCTATAAGAGCCAGTGCAACTACAGTCATTTCTCTTTCACTGCTCTGAATATGAGTAAATTGAATTCATAAACCCCCCCCCCCGTTGCACACTTCTGCAGCCTTGCCCCTTAGAAACAGCACTCAGGAGCCCTTGTTTTTGAGTCTGTTCTTCCTGCATTCAGATTCTGGTACAGCAGGGGATGGAAGAAGCAATTTTCAGATTCCATGGTGGGCTGGATTAAATTACTCCACAGGCCATATGTTTCACAGACCTACTAGAGTAGATTAAGTGTTTTGCTTCCTCTTTGCATTTGAATTTTTTTTTTTCCAGAAATGAAAGAAAATGTTAATGCAGAGCTAGTAGGGGAGAAAAAGACAAACAAACAAATTCAGTTAGCAAAGAAGCATCATGGATATATCCTGTTGGAGCATGACAGCCAGTGACTAGATGGATTTGAAGACAAAAAGGCAGAAGCAGCCATTCTGACTGGATTTCATGAACTGTTAATATCAAGGAACAAGAGTCACAAGTAGGTTTTGGGGATTTTTTTTTGTGTGTGTGTGTTTGTTTTTCATTCTCTTCTAGAGCTTGATGATTCAGATTATTGGAACTAAAAAACAAACAAACAAGCTAATATATCTATAGTTGCATATAGAGGAAAAATATAGTTTGGCATAAAAAAACATGGACAGCAATTCCCCAACCATGTGAACTCAGACGGGCTATTCAGTTTTTTGAGTCTTTACTTTTCCATGGTAAATTGGGAATAATAAAAGCTACAGCATAGGGAACTTTTGTAGATAATAAAGCAAAAAACCAAACCCATTGCCGTTGAGGCGATCCCAACTCACAGTGACCCTATAGGACAGAGTAGAACTGCCCCATTGGGTTTCCAAGGCTGTAAATTTTTACAGAAGCAGATAGCCACATCTTTCTCCTGTGGAGCTGCTGGTGAGTTTGAACTGCCGAACTTTCGGTTAGCAGCCAAGCACTTTAACCGCTGCGCCAACAGGACTCTTTTTGTAGATAATAGTAATGCACTCTTTATTTTGTAGTCACCATAAACCTGGTGCTTTGCTTGTCATTTCATCCTCAAACAGCACTCTGAGGCTTGTTCTATTATTTTACCAGTACTAGTTGCCATGGAATTGATTCTGACTCATGGCGACCCCGTGTGTTTCAGAGTAGAATGGTAGTCCACAGGATTTTCATGGCTGTGACCTTTCAGTAGCAGATTGCCAGGCCTGTCTTCAGAGGTACTTCTAGGTGGATTTGAACAGCCAATCTTCCTGTTACTAGCCTAGCACTTAACCATTTATGCCAAATAGGAAAAAAAAATTGAGGTTAAGTTTGTGTTAAGACACGACAATGGACTCAAACATACCAATGATCATGAAGATTTCAAAGGAAAACGTTTCATTCTGTTATACATAAGGTCACTGTGAATAAGAGCTGATTATAGGGCAACCAGCAACAACAATAAAACAACATGTCTAGGGTTACACAGTGAGTCTGGAATTTGAACCCTAGTTTTACGAACTCTTGAATGCAGATTCTCAACCACAATTCTATACTTCTACCTCTGTAAAGAATGAAAACAAATCCTTGGGGTCCATGTCATTAGCTTCCTTCCACTTATCAGATTTAAAATGATGGATGCTGTGAAATAGGAGAGAGGAGGAAAGCGAATAAAACTGGAAGAATTGGAGATTTCTAGATGTTTCTGTTATCCTTTTTTTACCCACAAGAAAATTCAGTAGCAATCTGGTCATCATTTATGAAGAAATAAATCTCATATGGAGATAAAACACTTTAAATGTTGCCCTCGTGGCTCTCCAAGATAAACGAGTCTAAAGAGGAAAACAAAAGCATGTTATAAATAGAAACTAATAGACCAAACAGAAATAGAGTTTTAATTTTTTGAAGACAAAGTATATCGATGATATAATTGAATATGTTGACGAGTGCTTATAGTCTTCTAGAGAAAGTCAACCAAACCATTAAAGGATTCTCTAGTGTGGGCTCCTCCAGTATCAGCACTGTTTATAGCACACTGTGTTTCAACAATAAACTTGATGGTATGATTTGGCCTCCTCCCTGCCCCGGCCCCTTGTGAATATGACACTTATTGGTGGTCAAATATTACATCTAAGTTTTGGATCAAAAAAATGAAGGATGTTCCTAAGATTGCATACTGTATTTTTTCACAAATAGCACACCCACATAAATAACGTGCATACACATAAAATGAGCAAAAATGATGTAAAAAAGTTCAGGCATAACACACCCATGCATATACTGCATATATCCTATGACATTTCCAGAAGTGAACCTTAGTCTTTAAGGTGACATCTTTGCTTTTTAACACTTATCATGGATTGAATTGTGTCCCCCAAAAATATCTGTCAACTTGCCTGGGTCATGATTCCCAGTATTGTATGATTGTGTACCATTCTGTAATCTGATGTGATTTCCTTATGTGTTGTAAACTCAATCACTATGATTTAATAAGATGGATTAGTGGCAGGTATACGAATGAGGTTTACAAGATTGGGTAGTGTCTTAAACCAATCTCTTTTGAGATATAAAAGAGAGAAGTGAGCAGAGACACTTGGGAACTCTTACCATCAAGAAAGCAGGGCCGGGAGCAGAGCCTGTCCTTTGGACCTGAGGTTCCTGTGCAGAGAAGCTCCTAGACCAAGGGAAGACTGATGACAAGTACCTTCCTTGAGAGCTGACAGAGAAAGCCCTCCTCTGGAGCTGGAGCTCTGAATTTGGACTTGTAGTCTACTAGACTGTGAGAGAATAAACTTCTCTTTGTTAAAGCCATCCACTTGTGGTATTTCTGTTACAGCAGCACTAGATGACAAAGACAACACTTTAAAAACGTCTTTTGCAGCAGATTTGCCCAGCACAATGGTGGTTTCATTGCTTGCTACTACTTCCAAGGGCAGTGATTGTGAATCTAAGTAAAATGAAATCCTTGACAATTTCAGCATTTTCTCCATTTATCATGATGTTGCTTATAGGTCCAGTTGAGAGGATTTTTTGTTTTATGTTGAGGTATAATCCAGAGTGAAGGCTGTAGTCTTTGATCTTCATCAGTAAGTACTTCAAGTCCTCTTCACTTTCAGCAAGCAAGGTTGTGTCATCTGCATAGCTCAGGTTGTTGATGAGCCTTCCTCCAATCCTGTTGCCCCATTCTTCTTCATACAGTCCAGCTTCTCAGATTATTTGCTCAGCATACAGATTGAATAAGTATGGTGAAAGGATGCAACCCTGAAACGCACCGTTCCTGATTCTAACCATGCCCCATCCCCTTGCTCTGCCCCAGTGTCTGCCTCTTGGTCTATGTACAGGTTGCTCATGAGCACAATCAAGTGTTCTGGAATTCTCATTCTTGCAATGTTATCCAAAATTTGTATGATTCACACAGTAGAATACCTTTGCATAGTCAATAAAACACAGGTAAACATCTTTCTGGTATTCTCTGCTTTCAGGCAAGATTCATCTAATAACAGCAATGATATCCTTCATTCTACATCTTCTTCTGAATCTAGCTTGAATTTCTGGCAGTTCTCCATCCATGTACTGCTGCAACTGCTTTTGAATGATCTTCAGCAAAATTTTACTTGTGTCTGATATTAAAGGTACTGTTAGATAATTTCCACATTCTGTTGGATCACCTTTCTTTGGAATGGGACAAATGTGGATCTCTTCCAGCCTGTTGGCCAGGTAGATGTCCTCCAAATTTTTTGGCATAGATGAGTGAGCACCTCCAGCGCTGTATCTGTTTGTTGAAACATCTCAGTTGGTGTTCTGTCAATTCCTGGAGCCTTGTTTTTGTCAGTGCCTTCAGTGCAGCTTGGACGTCTTCCTTCAATACCATTCTTATTGATTATATGCTACTTCCTGAAATGGTTAAACATGGACCAATTCTTTTTGGTACAGTGATTGTGTGTATGCCTTCCATCTTCTTTTTTTCTTTTTCATGTTTCTTGTGTATTTTAATAGTCAATTTCTATGGTATTTTAATACCCCCCTGTAAGTTTACTTTTTTTATGGCATTGAATTATGTTTGTTATACATATTTATTTATTTATTTTGTTTTTCCATTTTTTAAAATTTATTGTGCTTTAGATGAAGGTTTACAGGGCAAATTAGTTTCTCATTGATCAATTAATACCTACATTGTTCTCTCACATTGGTGGACAACCCCATGACATGTCAACAGTCACCCCTTCTCAACTTTGAGCTCCCCATTACCAGCTTTCCTGTCCCTTCCTACCTTCTCAGTCATTGCCTCTAGGTGGATGTGCCCATTTTGTCTCATTTTGTTTTATGGGCCTGTCTAATCTTTGGCTGAAGGGTGAATCTCAGGAGTCACTTCAATACTGAGTTAAATGGATGTCCTGGGGCTGTACTCTCAGAGTTTCCATCTACCACCACTGACTGCTCTGACAGGGATCACAATAGACTATCCCAGACAGAGCTGGAGAAAAATGTAAAACAAAATTCTAACTCACAAAAAAAGACCAGGTGTACTGACCTGATACAGACTAGAGAAACTCGTTCCATCTTCTTTTGATGTTTCCTGCGTTATTCAGTTTTTTGACCCAAAGAATGCAACTCGAGGCTTGATTTTGTTTCTTCAGTTCTTTCAGCTTGAGAAATGCTGAGCATGTTCTTCTCTTTTGGCTTGATAACACTAGGTCTTTGCACATTTCATTATAATATTTTACTTTGTCTTCTTGAGCTGCCCTTGGAAATCTTCTTTTCAGCTCTTTTACTTCATCATTTCTGCTATTCCCTTTAGCTACTCTACATTCAAGAACAACTTTCAGAGTCTCTTCTGATATCTGTTTTGGTCTTTTCTTTCTTTCTTGTATTTTTGATGACCTTTTGCTTTCTTCATGTATGATGTCCTTGATGACTTTCCACACCTCATCTGGTCTTCGGTCATTAGTGTTCAATGCATCAAATCTATTCTTGAGACGGTCTCTAAGTTCAGGTAAGATATACTCAAAGTCATATTTTGGCTGTCATGGACTTGTTTTAATTTTCTTTAGCTTCACTTTGAACTTGCTTATGAGCAATTCATGGTCTGTTCTGCAGTTGGCCTCTAGCCTTGTCTGACTGATGATATTGAGCTTTTCCATTCTCTTTCCACAGATGTAGTCAATTTGATTCCTATGTTTTCCGTCTGGTGAGGTCCACGTGTATAGTTACAAAAAGGTATTTGGAATGAAAAAGTCATTGGTCTTGCAAAATCCTATCATGTGATCTCTGAGGTTGTTTTCTATCACCAAGGCCATATTTTCCAACTACTAATCCTTTTTCTTTGGTTCTAACTTTTGCATTCTAATCACCAATAATTATCAATGCATCCTGATTACGTTTGATCAATTTCAGACTGCAGAAGTTGGTAAAAGTCTTCAATTTCTTCATCTTTGGCATTAGTGGTTGGTGAGTAAATTTGAATAATAGTCGTATTAAGCGGTCTTCCTTGCAGGCATATGGATATTCCTATCACTGACAGTGATGTACTTCAGGATGGATCTCGAAATGTTCTTCTTGACGATGAACACAGCGCCATTCCTCTTCAATTTTTCATTTCCAACACAGTAGACCATATATTTGTCAGATTTAAAATGGCCGTACCTGTCCATTTCAGCTCAATAATGCCTAGGATATTGATGTTTATGCTTTCCATTTCCTTTTTGACTATTTCCAATTTTCCTAGATTCATACTTCATACCTACCTTGTTCTGATTATTAATGGATGTTTGCAGTTGTTTATTTTTATTTTGAGTTGTGCCACATCAGCAAATGAAGGTCCTTAAAGCTTGACTCCACATCATTAAGGTCGACTCTAATTTCAGAAGGCAGCTGTTACCCAGTTGTATTTTGAGTGCCTTCCAGCTCTATATTAGACAATGTTTCCCTGCTGTTAATAAGGTTTTCACTGGCCAATATTTTTGGAAGTAGACTGCCAGGTCCTTCTTTGTAGCCTGTCTTAGCCTGGAAGCTCCATTGAAACCTGTCCACCAAGGGTGACCCTGCTGGTATTTGAAATACCAGTGGCACAGCTTCCAGTTTCACAGCAACACTCAAGCCACCATAGTAAGGAGAAGCTGACGAACGTGTGGCATAAGCTATGTTGTTGTTGTCATGTGCTGTCAAGTCAGTCCTGACTCATAGGAACCCCAAGTACAACAGAACAAAACACTGCCTGGTCCTGGGCCATTCTCACAATCATTCTTATGCTTGAGCCCATTGTTGCAGCCACTATGTCAGTCCATCTTGTTGACAGTCTTCCTCTTTTTCACTGACCCTTTACTTTGCCAAGCATGATGTCCTTCTCCAGGGACTGATCCCTCCTGATAACATGTCCAAAGTATGTGAGAAGTACTCTCACTATCTTTGCTTCTAATGAGCATTCTGGCTGTACTTCTTCCAAGACAGTTTCGCTCATTGTTTTAGTAGTCCATGGTATAGTCAATGTTCTTCACCAAGACCATAACTCAAAAGAATCTTTTCTTCTCTGATCTTCTTTATTCTTTGTTCAGCTTTCATATGCATATGCGGTGACTGAAACCTCCATGGCTTGGGTCAGGCACAACTTAGTCTTCAAGGTAACATCATTGCTTTTCAACACTTTAAAGAGGTCTTTTGAAGCATATTTGCTCAATGCAATACTTCGTTGTGATTTCCTGACTGTTGCTTCCATGGGTATTGACTGTGGATCCAAGTAAAATGAAATCATTGACAACTTCAATATTTTCCTTGTTTACCATGATGCTGCCTATTAGCCCAGGTATGAGGATTTTTGTTTTCTTTATGTTGAGGTGTAATCCATACTGAAGGCTGTAGTCTTTGATCTTCATCAGTATGTGCTTCAAGTCCTCTTCACTTTCGGCAAGCAAGGTTGTGTCATCTGCATAACTCAGGTTGCTAATGAGTCTTCCTCCAATCCTGATGCCCTGTTTTTCTTCATATAGTCCAGCATCTTGGATTATTTACTCAGCATACAGATTCAATAAGTATGGTGAAAGGATACAACCCTGATGCACAACTTTCCTCACTTTTAACCATGCACTATCCCCTTGTTCTGTTCGAGCAGCTCCCTCTTGGTCTGTGTACAGGTTCCTCATGAGCACAGTTAAGTGTTCTGGACTTCCCAATCTTCACGTTATCCATAATTTGTCATGAGATCCACACAGTAGAATGCTTTTGCATAGTCAATAAAACACAGGGAAACATCTTTCTGGTATTCTCTGCTTTCATCCAGGATCCATCTGACATCAGCAATGATATCCCTCATTCCATGTCCTCTTGTAGATCCGTGATATTAATGATATTGTTTGATAATTTCCACATTCCGTCAGATCATCTTTCTTTGGAAGCTATGTTAGGCTTTCCTTATTTCATAGTCTAATTGTGTCTTATTAGTACCAATGTCTTTGATCAATTATCATAAGACACCTTAGTCACATGTTTTCGAGTGTATAAAAAGATCCTTGCTTCTTGTACACCTCACATTTGAATTTTGTGATCTCTTTACTAAAGCCAGCCAGTTATCGTGCACATTTTTAGTTTATAAATCTAAATCTTAGAATGTTTTAGGATCATGGCAGGAATTAAACACAAGGCTTACATCACTGACTTCAAACTGAAAGTCATAGTGAGGGCAGAAGAAACAAATAACAGAGCACAGTGAGAGTTCTGAGGTTGGAGAGTTGCTCATTCACAAATAGAGAAAGGAGAAAAAGGAGCTGGAGAAGATGAATCTGCGTGGGCCCAGAGTGAAATGGCCTGAGTTGGAGAATGACTTGAAATTAAAAACTCAAACTATATCTTGAAGGTAACAAAATCAAATTGTCTCTACTGTCACAATTCATATCAAAGTGAAGCTTCTGGCAAATAAAAAAGGAATCCTAGATTTCAAGGTAGGTTTCACCTGGATTTCTGTCATGAAAAGGAATTGCCTTTCTGTGAGAATGAGAACCACTGATGATGATAATGAATGAATGAAGTAAAATGGCCTATTTTAAGATGAAAACACAATTTCGTCTTGTGACTTTTATTTGTTGATTTCAAAGACATTGATTATCAAAAACTATATTTCAGTTTAAGATTATGAAAGCAATAAAATACAAACAACATCTTGTTCTTGTAGTTTTAGTCCTAGGATCTTTTCTTACTAATTTCTAGCTCTCAGTGCATTCATACTCTTTGGTTTCAACATGGCTTCACATTTCCATTACAACCCCATTTAATTCACCATTGGTTGCAATTGGTTTAGGATAATACCTACCTTAAATGAAGTGTTCACGAGATCAGTTTTATCCTGGTAACATTAAATCCATTGTACAGAAAAAAAAATTAAAATTGAAGTCAGCAACATGTAAAAAAATACTGGTATAGCATGCTTATGAAAATAATGTGTAGGAGATTGCTGGGTTTGAAAAAATGTATAACATACGCATTATTTGCATAAAATACAGTAAATAGTTTGGGATATTTGCACCTCCTGAAAACTTTATCTGGAGCTTCAATCTTGCCTCCCATCCTAGCTCTCACTCAAAGAGTATTATTTAACAAAATTCCATACCTCTGTTTAGGTTCCTATGAAGAGATTAATAAGGTCAAATGCACAGGCCTAATTTGTAAGATGTGAAATAAACACTCTTTAAGGTCTCTTAGCCCTATAATGGGATAAGTTGCCAGCAGGAATAATGTGTGACTGAAGATGCAACTAAGCAGAGCATCTTAGAGAACTGTGTGCTAGGTTTTGCTCAGCAGTGAAGAAAGTGCTAAGTGAACTGAATTTTAAGCCACCTGCAGATTAGATCATTAGTCAGAGGCTGCTGAGTGGGCAAACACATTGACTCTGCATATATAATGATCTTAACTTTACTACCAAATATCTTAAATCTTCCTTCCTTTGCCTTGAATTCTCATAATTGGGTTGAATTAAGATGACAGCAAAATGCTACTTAGTTAACCCATTTCTTGCCAATATTTTTTATGTCATGGCAAACACAGAAATTGAGTATTTAAGATAGCATGCATTGTTCCAGCAGCCACTCATGAGGCAAGTTTGGATGTCACAGAAAGGGGTCATCAGGTGCAAAATGAAGTGCCCAGAATATGTGAATATTGGTACCCGAAACAGTACATACCAAGAGTCCTGCCTGCCTTTTACTGACCCCGACACCAGAACCCATACCTTGGGCTGAGCACAGTGCTCCCTGGGCAACTGGAGTACAACCTCCAGTAGCAAACTCTTGGCTGCCTTGTTTGAAGCAAGGCAGTTCACTTTCTTTCATGGGCTGCTGAAGTGGAGTCACGCTGTGTAAAACCCTAAGGCACAGTGAGTGCTGACCATTGCTTACTATGCTTATTACCTGCGAAGACTGACTGCAGGGTGCTCTGTTGTTCCACTCTCCAAGAATTCCTTGATTAGTCTTCTTAAAATAGTTGTTGGCCAACCTAGAGTGTCCGTCTCCCCAAGCCCCACCCAGGAGTCCCAAAGATTTATACTGGATCAATATTATGTACCACATCTTTAAACCGTTTGCAGTGCACCAACATGAGCGCAGATAACTTTTATCAAACATCTGCTTTGCGTGCTTCTAATGCCATTTCAATGCCAGAATAACAACAGATAACTAACAAGTTAAATCAGCTCTCAACTCTCTGTTTTGTCCCATAAGGAATCCCTTGTACTAAACGTGCTGTGTGGAACGAGAACAATGGTAGCTGCAAAGCCACAGAACTCGAAATTGGTTCAGATGAAGGAATATTTTATGAATTGCTCCTATTATATTTTAGTAGGCAGTATGTCACCAGAACCTGACAAGGTTAGGAATAATCTCATAATTTACCCTCCAGGAGAACTCACAAAAGCATTGTGAGGTTGAGAGTTCATTGGAACAGAGAAATCATTTCACTTGTGGTGACCTGAGTTAGAGGGTTATAAATCACTACAGAAGTTAGCAGATTTTCCATAGTTTGTCAGTTTGGTCAGATAGCATTTATTAACCTTTGGAATTGTATGAATTGTATAAATAAAAACTAAAATGAATTAGATACCACTCACAATCTGACCATCCAGAAACAACAGTTATAAATATATTGAGCATATCCTTCTAGTTATTTTTCTATACATATATGTATATGTTTTTTTATCATTACAATATATTGTTTTGTAAGCTGTTGCTGTAATGCAATACATATTATGAATATTCTCACTTCTTATTACTTTTAAAATAACAGACAGATCCAATTTATATATAGCCTCTACTCGTCTTTGGTCATCTCTCTTCTTTTAGCCTTTCTTCTTTTCATACCTGGATTCTATACTCTCTCCTGGATACTCGGGTACTGCACATATTTTCTTTCTCAAAGAGAGAACCTTCTCAAACTGCCAGTGGTAAAGGAAGACCACCCTCTGAACATCTGTGAAAATGACTTGTGTTTGTAAATCTTCTAGATGAGATATAGATGTTTGATTTGTCACGGTGATCTATATACTCTTTCTGTTGTTGGGTGTCATCAAGTTTTCACTCATAGTGACTCCATTTGACAGATTTGAATTGCCGCATAGAGTTTCCTAGGCTGTAATCTTTACAAGAGCAGATCATTAGGTCTTTCTCCTGCTTAGCCACTGAGTGGGTGTGAACTTCCAAGCTTTTGGTTAGTAGCCGAACACTTGACTGCTGTGCTACCAGGGCTCCTACACTACTCTTGTTAGGTCCCCTTGAGTGGATTTTTGATTCCTAGTGACCTAATGTGAGCAAATGTGAAAGATTATAATGGCCCCATAGGATTTTCTAGGCTGTAATTTTTACAGAAGCATATCACCAAGTCTTTTTCCTATGGAGTTGTGGAGTGAATTAGAAGCACCAACTGTTTAGTTAACAGCTTAGTGTATACCCACTGTGCCACTAGCGTGCCTTCACACTACTCTTAACATCTAAAAATATGAAAATAAGGGTCCTAAATCATAGATGGCCAGTGCTTTTTGCTTTTAGCAGCATGCTTGGGAAATAAATAGATAACTTATGGAAGGTGTTTATATGTTAATTTTAAGCATGTTTGTTCTTTAGCTGAAGTACAAAGTGGAGAAATGACAAAAAAATATTATGGAACATGTGAGAAAGAAAATGAGCGTGAAATCACACATTTGAAGGAAACAAACGGTAACTCCTTGCAATATTGCTTGTAAATGGTGGACTACGAAGAGAAGAGTAACATTAAAATAGTTTATGTGTGATTTGATTATTAACAGACTAAAAAGACAGGAAAGAAAGAAAAGACTGGAGGTGGGGCCAAGATGGTGGAGTAGTCAGATGCTTCCGGTGGACCCTCTTACAACAAAGATCCAAAAAAACAAGTGAATCAATTATATATGGCAATCTGGGAGCCCTGAACATCAAAGGCAGAGTTGAGGAACCGTACTGGAGTGGCAGGGAGTGGGAGAGACAGTTCGGAAGCAGCGAGGAGTTTCCAGACCTGACCTGGCAAGAGCCTGAACCCTGCAGGTCTGATCAGCGTGGGGCTGAGCACTGCGGCAGGCAAGCAGCAGCGCTCCGGAGGCACATTTTCTGCACCGGGAGAGACCCAGCACCAGGGAGTCTACATGGCCACCCAGAACCAGTGAGAAGTAGCCCTCATTGGCAAAAGATAAGTAGTTGCGTACGGCCTACCACGTGGATCAAAAACACTCCCTTAGGGAAAAACCTCTCTCCCATTTACCTCCCAGCTCCCTGCTCTGCACTGGATCCCAGACTGGTTTCAGCAATTGCCAAGTTGCCTGGGCTGGAAGTAGGATCTGTCACATGCCTGGAGCCAGTCTCTCTGCCTTGGAGAGTGAACAAATTAACCAACAAAGGAAAAAAATAAAATGCTTGCTCCCCTAAGCCAGGAAACCAGGGTAGGCACAGCTCCTTTGCCTAGGCACAAGCATAAGGGATCCATGGACTATGAGTGACTTTCCCCTTGCATAGACTTGTGTGAGCCCATCTCAACATCATAGGCCCTATTTACCACAGTCCAACAGGGTATATACAGGAAGTCTAATTTCAACTGTTTCAGCTGTGAACTGGCAGGTTCTTGACATTTGACACTGCTCTGCCTATTAAGCAGGGTCTTCACCTACCCACATCAAGGGCCTGAGGACTGGAGGCTCCACCCAAGCCACCTAGCCACCTGCAATAGGGGCCCAGGAACAAGAGGTGCCCCCCAGTCCTTACAGCCAACAGCATTAAGTGCTCATAGTCCAGCTGCAAAACCCACCCACCTATGTGCTCTAGAGAACAGGGACATGCCTTCCTCCTGGACACATGGGGGTGGCAGTCAGCCCCTTGCTTTGCTCAGAGTGTGTCCCCCTGCTGCAGCCAGATGCCTACCTACACCAATCACCCATGACTGTCTAGGACTGTAAGTGAGAGCCTACACTACACACTTGGTGGCTATCTACCTGGGCACCTAAGCTGAGTCCATACAGGCGGAGTGGGTGGACTCCTGAGCTTATATACCTAGTAACAGATCTAACCACCTGGTGACAAGTCATTAGAGTTTCAAAGTTGCTAATAATCAAACTAGCTCATATGAGCAGCCTATTTGCACAAATCAAAACAAAACAAGAAGCTAGGACACAGTAAGCAAACATAAAATAAATAAACAGAATAACTTATTGATGGCTCGGAGACAACAGTCAATAACAGATCACATAAACAGGCAATCCATGATGGCTTCAGCAAGCTCCCAAAATAAAAAATTACCGGAGGCAGAATACAAAAGATTAATATACATAACTCTTCAAGAAATTAGGAAGGAAATTAAGTAAAATGCAGAACATGCAATAGAGGAAATTAAAAACACTAGGGAAGAGCATAATGACGAATTTAACAGGCTTCAAGAATCCATAGAGAAACAGCAATCAGAGATCCAGAAGATTAACAATAAAATGTCAGAATTAGACAACTCAATAGAAAGTTATAGGAGCAGAATTGAGGCAATGGAAGTCAGAATTAGTGAGATTGAAGATAAAGCAATTGACACCGACTTATTTGAGGAAAAATCAGATAAAAGGATGTTAAGAAATGAAGAAACCCTAAGAATTATGTAAGACTCTGTCAAGAGGAATAAACTACAACTAATTGGAGTACCAGAACAGAGGGTATAACAGAAAATACAGAGAGAATTGTTGAAGATTTTTTGGTAGAAAACTTACCAGATATTGTGAAAGATGACAAGATATCTATCCAAGATGCTCACCAAAACCCACGTAAGGTAGATTCCAAAAGAAACTCACCAAGACATATTATAATCAAACATGCCAAAACTAAAGATAAAGAGAGAATTTTAGGAGTGGCTAGGGATAAACGAAAAGTCATCTACAAAGGAAAGTCAATAAGAATAAGATCCAACAACTCAGCAGAAACCATGCAGGCAAGAAGGCAATGGGATGACATATATAAAGCCTTGAAGGAAAAAAACTGCCAGCGAAGAATTATATATACAGCAAAACTGTCTCTCAAATATGATGGAGAAATTACGGTATTTCCAGATAAACAGAAACGTAAGGAATTTGCAAAAACCAAACCAAAACGACAAGAAACTCTAAAGGGAGTCCTCTGTTTAGAAAATCAGTAACATCAGATATCAACCCAAGACTAGAACACAAGACAGAGCAACCAGGTACCAACCTAGATAGGGAAGTCACAAAAGTAAATCAAAGCTAAAACACTGAAAATAGGAAAACAGATGTCAATATGTAAAAGATGACGACATTAAAACAAAAAACAGGGACTTGAAAATGTAGACATAGATTTTTCATATGGAGACGAAGTCAAGGTGATAAAAAGAAATAAAAGACTGGTATAAACTAAGAAAAATAGGGATAAATATAAAGGTAACCACAAAGGAAACTAACAATCCTACAAGTCAAAATAAAAAACTAGAAAAATATAAAGACTCAGCAAACACAAAATCAACAACAAGAAAAAGATGAAAAGAAAATACATAAAGCAAAACAACTCAGCACAGAAAATTAAGTGGAACAAAGACTGTGAACAATACACAAAAAAGATATCAAAATGACAGCACTAAACTCATACCTATCAATAATTATGCAAAAATGTAAATGGACTAAATGCACCAATAAAGAGACAGAGAGTGGCAGATTGGATTAAAAAAACACTATCCGTCCATATGCTGCCTAAAAGAGACACACTTTAGACTTAAAGACACAAATAAACTAAAACTCAAAGGATGGAAAAAAATACATCAAGCAAACAACACTCAAAAAAGAGCAGGAGTGGCAATATTAATCTCTGACCAAATAGACTTTAAAGTAAAATCCACCACAAAGGATAAGGAAGGACACTATCCAATGATTAAAGGGTCAATACACCAGGAGGACATAAGTATAATAAATATTTATGTACCCAACAGCAGGGCTCCAAAGTATGAAAAACAAACTCTGCTGAAAAGAGAGATAGACAGCTCCACAATAGGAGTACGAGACTTCAACACGCCACTTTTGGTGAAGGACAGAACATCCAGAAAGAAACTCAGCAAAGACATGGAGACGCTAAATGCTTACAATCAACTAACTTGATCTCATAGACATATACCAAACACTCCACCCAACAGCAGCCAAGTACACTTTCTTTTCCAATGCACTTGGAACATTCTCCAGAACAGACCACATATTAGGCCATAAAGTAAGCCTTAACAAAATCCAAAGCATCGAAATATTACAAAGCATCTTTTCTGACCATAAAGCCATAAAAGTAAAAATCAACAACAGAAAAAGCAAGGAAAAAAATCAAACACATGGAAACTGAACAAAACCTTGCTCAAAAACTACTGGGTTATAGAAGAAATTAAGGATAGAATAACGAAATTCATAGAATCAAATGAGAATGAAAACACATCCTACCAGAACCATTGGGACACAGCAAAAGCAGTGCTCAGAGGTCAGTTTATAGCAATAAATGCACACATCCAAAAAGAAGAAAGGGCCGTAATCAAAACATTAACCTTACAACTGGAATAAGTAGAAGGAGAACAGCAAAAGAAACCCTCAGGCACCAGAAGAAAGGCTATAATAAGAATTAGAGCAGAATTAAATTAAATAGAGAATAGAAAAACAATTGAAAGAGTTAACAAGACCAAAAGCTGAATCTTTGAAAAGATCAACAAAATTGATAAACCCTTGGCCAAATTGTCAAAAAAAAAACAGGAGAGGAAGAAAATAACCCATGTAAGAAATTAGATGGGTGATATCACAACAGAACCAAATGAAATTAAAAGAATCCTAACAGAATACTATGAAAAATTGTACTCTAACAAATTTGAAAACCTAGAGGAAATGGATAAATTTCTAGAAACTCACTACCTACCTATACTAACACAAACAGAGGTAGAACAATAAATAAACCCATAACAAAAGAAGAGATTGAAAAGGTGATTTAAAAACTCCCAACAAAAAAGCCCTGGCCTGGATGGCTTCACTGGAGAATTCTACCAAACTTTCAGAGAAGAGTTAGCACCACTACTACTAAAGGTATTTCAGAGCATAGAAAAGGATGCAATACTCCCAAACTCATTCTATGAAGCCAGCATAACCCTGATAACAAAACCAGGTAAAGACACCACAAAAAAGAAATTTAGAGACCAATGTCCCTCAAGAACATTGATGCAAAAATCCTCAACAAAATTCTAGCCAATAGAATTCAGCAACATATCAAAAAAATAACTCACCATTATCAAGGGGGATTTATACCAGGTATGCAGGGATGGTTCAACATTAGAAAAACAATGAATGTAATCCATCACATAAATAAAACAAAAGACAAGAACCACATTATCTTATTAATTGATGCAGAAAAGGCATTTGACAAAGTCCAACACAAATTCATGATAAAAACTCTCAGCAAAACAGGAATAGAAGGGAAATTCCTCAATATAATTAAGGGTATTTATGCAAAGCCAACAGCCAACATCATCCTAAATGGAAAGACTTTGAAAGCATTCCCCTTGGGAATGGGAACCAGACAAGGATGCCCTTTATCACCACTCTTATTCAACATTGTTCTGGAGGTCCTAGCCAGAGAAATTAGGCTAGAAAAAGAAATAAAGGCATCTGAATTTGTAGAGAAGAAGTCAAAGTATCTCTATTTGCAGATAATCTGATCTTATACACAGAAAACCCCAAAGAATCCACAAGAAAACTACCGGAACCAAGAGAAGATTTCAGCAAAGTTTCAGGATACAACATAAACATACAAAAGTCAGTTGGATTCCTTTACACCAACAAAGAGAACCTCGAAGAGGAAATCAC
>NW_004443961.1:22139873-22140971 GCF_000243295.1 Trichechus manatus latirostris | reverse complement strand
TTCACCAAAAGAGTCAAAAGACAACCTACAGACTGGGAAAAAATTTTTGGCTATGACAAATCCTATCAGTGTCTAATCTCTAAAATCTACAAGATACTGCAAAACCTCAACAACAAAAGACAAATAACCCAATTAAAAAATGGGCAAACGATATGAACAGGCACTTTGCCAACGAAGATATTCAGGCAACTAACAGACACATGAAGAAATGCTCATGACCGTTAGCCATTAGAGAAATGCAGATCAAAACTACAATGAGATATCATCTCACCCCAACAAGGCTAGCACTAATCCAGAAAACACAAAATAATAAACGCTGAAGAGGTTGTGAAGAGATTGGAACACTATACACTGTTGGTGGGAATGTAAAATGGTACAACCACTTTGGAAATTGATTTGGCACTTCCTTAAAAGCTAGAAATAGAGGTACCATATGATCCAGCTATCCCGCTCCTTGTAATACATCCTAGAGAAATAAGAGAATCACATGAATAGATATATGCACACCCTGTTCATTGCAGCACTGTTCACAATAGCAAAAAGATGGAAACAACCTAGGTGCCCATCAACGGACGAATGGATAAACAAATTATTGTATATCTACGCAATGGAATACTATGCAATGTTAAAGAACACGAAGAAGCCGTGAAACATAAATTGGAGGAAGCTGGAGGTCATTATGCTGAGTGAATTTAGTCAGTCAGAGAAGGACAAATACAGTATATGACCACTATTATAAGAACTCTAGAAAAGATTTAAACTCAGAAGACAACATTCTTTGATGGTTAGGAGGATGGGGAAGGAGGGTGAGGATTATTTACTAACTAGATAGTAGATAAGAATCATCTTAGTTGAAGGGAAGGACAGCACACATACAGGGGAAGTCAGCACAACTGGACTAAACCAAAGCTAAGAAGTTTCCTGAATACAATCAAACTCTTTGAGGGACAGAGTAGCAGGGGTAGGGGCCTGGGAACCATGCTTTCAGGGGACATCTAGGTCAACTGGCATAACAAAGCTTATTAAGAAAATGTTCTGCATCCGACTTTGGTGAGTGGCGTCTGGGGTCTTAAAAGCTTGCAAGCGGCCATCTAAGAG
>NW_004443961.1:22115770-22139394 GCF_000243295.1 Trichechus manatus latirostris | reverse complement strand
CTTTAGGCATCCAGACCAAGATGTGTGCGTGTGTGTAGTTTAGGGGACAGATTAGCTGGAAATATGAATTTAGGGATCATTAGCATAGAGTTGGAATTTCAAGCCATGAAACTGGTTGAGACTACCTAGGAAATGAGTGTAGATCTAGAAGAGAAGACGTCCAAGGCCTGAGCCCTATGGCACTCCAGCATTTCATCAGGAAGAGGAACCAGAAAAAACAATGAGGTCTGAGAGAAACCCAGAAGAGGACAATATTGCAGAAATCAAATGAAAAAAGGGTTCCAAGAAGGAGGAAGTTTCAAATGCTGCCAAGAGATTAAAACGAGGACTAGGAATTGGCCTTTGGAGCTGGCAAGATGGAGGTTACTAATCTTGGAAAAAATTATCTCATTTAAGAATGGCCAAAAAAAAAAAAAAAAAAGGTAGAAGTAACACATAGTCACTGTACCAAAAAGAAGTGGTTGACGTTCAACCATTTCAAGAGGTAGCATATGATCAAGAACTGATGATACTAACGGAGAAGTCCAAGTTGTACTGGAGGTGAAAAACAAGCCTCCAGGAATTGATGGAATACTAGTTGAGATGTTTCAACAAACGGATGCAGTGCTGGATGTGCTCACTTACCTATGCCAAGAAATTTGGAAGACAGCTACCTGGTCAACAGACTGGAAGAGATCTATATTTGTGCCCATTCCAAAGAAAGGTGATCCAATAGAAGGTGGAAATTATCAAACAATATCATTAATATCACACAAAAATAAAATTTTGCCAAAGGTCATTCAAAAGCAGTTGCAGCAATACGTCAAGTGGGAACTTCTAGAAATTCAAGGTGGATTCAGAAGAGGACGTGGAAGGAGGGTTATCATTGCTGATGTCACATGGATCTTGGCTGAAAGTAGAGAATACCAGAAAGATGTTTCCCTGTGTTTAATCGGCTATGCAAAGGCGTTTGACTATGTGGATCATAACAAATTATGGATAACATTGTGAAGGATGGGAATTTCAGAACGCTCAATTGTGCTCATGCAGAACCTGCACATAGACCAAGAGGCAGTCATTCAAACAGAACAAAGAGATACTGCATGGTTTAAAATCAGGAAAAGAGTGCATCAGGGTTGCATCCCTTCACCATGCATATCCAATCAGTATGCTGAGCAAATAATCTGAGATGCTGGACTATATGAAGAAGAATGTGGCATCAGGATTGAAAGAAGACTCGTTAATAACCTATGATATGCAGATGACACAACCTTGCTTGCTGAAAGTGAAGAGGACTTGAAGCTCTTACTGATGAAGATCAAAGACTACAGCCTTCAGTATAGATTACACTTCAGCATAAAGACAAAAAAAATCCTCATACCTGGGGGTCATGGATTGAATTGTGTCCCCCCATAATGTCTGTCAGCTTGGCTAGGTCATGATTCCCCCAGTATTGTATGATTGTGTCATCTGATGTGATCTCCTTATGTGTTGTAAACTCTATCACTATGATGAGGTTATATGTGATCTCCTTATGCATTGTAAACTCTGTTACTATGATGAGGTTATACTGATGACATCTAAAAGATTGGGTAGTGTTTTAAGCCAACCTCTTTCGAGATATAAAAGAGAGAAGTGAGCAGAAACACAGGGGAACCTCATACCACCAAGAAAGCAGTACCGGGAGCAGAGTGCGTCCTTTGGACCTGAGGTTCCTGTACAGAGATGCTCCCAGACCAAGGGAAGATTGTTGACACGGACCTTCCTCCAGAGCTGACAGAGAAACTGTTCCCTTGGAGCTAACACCCTGAATTTGGACTTGTAGCCCACTGGACTGTGAGAAAATAAACTTCTCTTTGTTAAAGCCATCCACTTGTGGTATTTCTGTTAGAGCAGCACTAGATGACTAAGACACTGGGTTAATAGGCAGTATCATGATAAAGAAAATATTGAAGTTGTCAAGGATTTCATTTTACTTGGATCCACAACCAAGCCCATGGAAGCAGCAGCCAAGAAATCAAAGCAACATATTGAATTGGGCAAATCTGCTGCAAAAGACCTCTTTAAAATGTTAAAAAGCAAAGAAGCCATTTTGAGGACTAAGGTGTCCGTGACCCAAGCCATGATGCTTGTAATCGCCTTGTATGCATGCAATAGCTGGAAAATGAGTAAGGAAGACCGAAGAAGAATTGGTGCATTTAAATTATGGTGTTGGCAAAAAATATTGAATATACCATGGACTGCCTGAAGAACAAACAAGTCTGTCTTGGAGGAAGTACAACCATAGTGCTCCTTGTAAGCAAGGATGGCAAGACTACTTCTCATGTACCTTGGACATATTATCAGGAGGGACCAGTCCTTGGAGAAGGACATCATGCCTGGTAAGGTAGAGAGTCAGCAAAAAAGAGGAAGACCCTCAAAGAGATGGGTTGACACAGTGGCTACAACAATGGGCTCAAACATAACAGTGATTGTGAGGCTGGCACAGGACCGGGCAGTGTTTCGTTTCGTTGTACACAGGGTCACTATGAGTCAGAACTGACTGGAAAGCACCTAACAACAATAACTTTTGTAGTTACATTTCAAACGCTAAATGTGTTTGCTTTTCTCAGTTTACCTCAAATGGTATTGAAGGAGCAATTTCCAAAATGCATCGGGAGACGGGTCTAAGGAAAACCACTGGAAATGACCAAGAATGAGGTAGAAAGTGGGGTTTCTTTGTAGGACAGTAGATACGTTAGCAGTAGACACATTAAAGGGTCAGTTACTAATGACAGGGGTGTCTCTCAGGCAGAGTTGTGCTGTGAAAGGTACACAGGAGAATGAATGTTGAAGGAAGCACAGAGAGAAAAATTACCTGCCTAGAGGTCATAGCTTATGAGGAGTCCTTCAACACAAGAACTGAGGCTTCTGAGCGGAATAAAAAGCTCGAGTTCGTAATCTTCAGAAGTTTAAACGCAGGCAACAGAATCCCTAGAAGTTAAACAACTTCTCCAAGTCACTCAACTAATGAAAAATCCAGAACAAGAATTCAAGTCTCCACATAACTGAGTTCTGTGTTCTTTCTACTCCACACGACAGCCATAACGATCAGTATTTGCAAGTGTGACAGTTTTTGTTTGCGGGATTTCCAGTCTACATTTATGGACTATAACTAATCCTTAAATCAAAATAGAAGGAACATCTAAAAGTAAAATCATTATTATAAAGTCGTTTTAAAAAAATTTTCTCTCTTCCTCCCTTCCTTCTTTTGTCCCTATTTTTTACTTTAAAGACACAGAGAATGTTACTTTCTGGGGAAAAACATAATACCTCCACATCCCTTAGTGAATATTGATTTAAATTCTTCATCAATTAATTTGGTTTCCTAAGCACTCCAGAAGGAATACTAAATAGCACCTGTATTTAGAATTGATTTTTTTTTTCCTGCGGTGCCTTAGCAGGGAGGGGGGAATATTGAAAGAGTGGAACTATTTGGTAAAACTCTTTGCCCTTTTCTTTTTGTAAATGTTGTCTTTTTTGTAAATGTCAAGTCCAAATTATAGGTGCATATTGGCAGAGTTGCACAGACTATCCGAGACCCATTACAGCCTCTGGCATTTGTGCTGCTAAATTTGTAATGAGTTGCAGGTGTTTATGATTGAATTTTGTGTTGCTTTTGTGATTGGCTCATGGCTTCAACAGTCCATTAAGGCTATGCTTTTTTTGTGGATGCTAAAAATGTGGTGATGGAAAAACCCCAGTTAGTTAGAAGATAAGGCAGACATCAAGAGTTTTAACATAGAAGGAAAGGTCTGTATATTTTAAGTCAGTGTCAATTTTTACATTATTACATGTGGGAAGTCACCAGTGTAGGGCAGGGCTTTGAACCTGTTCATTTTGGTTCATACCCTTGCTGAGAATTTGCATTTTCACCCCAGATATACTGAATTAGAATCTACATTTTAACAAGATCCCCTGTTAAAATATAGATTCTTATTTCATATATCTGGGATGAGAATGCAAATTTTCAGCAAGGGTTTGAACTAGAACGAACTAATTCAAAGCCCTGGTTTAGGGACATATTTCAACTATAATGGCAATTGTTTTTCATGCTTTATAGAGGATCAAAACTGGAGAAGCCATCCCTGGGTGGCACAAATAGTTAAAGCTCAACTACTAGAGGAAAGGTTAGTGGTTCAAACTCACCCTGAGTTGCCTCGGAAGAAAGGCCTGGTGATCTGCTTCTGAAAGATCACAGACTTGAAAACTCTATGGAGTAGTTCTCCTCTGCACACATGGGATCTTCATGAGTTGGACTCCACTCAACCACAACAAATCTAACAAAGAAGTTCTCAACACTTAGCATGAATAGGGATAATCTGAAATCCTTGCTGAAGAAGGTAATTCCTGCTGCATGTCCTCCGTTCTCCAAGATTCAGGCTCAAATAGGTGTGGAGTAGAGGCCAAGAATCTGCATTTTATAAAGCAAGCTCCCAGCTGATTCCTAAACAAATATTTCACGGACAGCTCTTGAAAAGCACTAAATCTGGTTCACTTCCTTTGCTCATAGTGAAGGATAAAGGCTAGAGATCAAAAAAAAGAGAGAGATGTACCCATGTTTTCTATTGATTTCATGGGAGAAACCAGCCTAGAACTTGGCTAGCCTTCTTCCTACTTCAATGTTACTGTTCTTGCTGTTTTTTTGTTTTGACTACTTTAAATTATCTACAGGCTTGAGTGGGGATTGTGGAGTTAATGAGTTATGCTGGCTAGTACAGAGATAGTGTGAACTCTAACTGGTCAACCAAGCCCCTACATATAACCTTAAATATACGTGTATATATTTTAGTGATATGTGTATGTGTGTTGTTGTTGTTAGTTGCTGTCGAGTTGATTTCGACTCATGGCGACCCCCATGTGGTCTATAAGAAAGCAAAATAGTAACATACAAAAGTTCATAGAATTTTTGATCTTGGTAAGATATCAAGTGTCATATACATAAAAAAAAAAAACAAACCAAACCAAACCCACTGCCACTGAGTTGTTTCTGACTCACAATGACCCTATAGGACAGAGTAGAACTGCCCCGCAGGGTTTACCCCAAAGGCTGTAAACCTTTGCAGAAGCAGACTGCCACATCTTTCTCCCACAGAGCAGCTGGTGGATTCTAAGCATTGATCTTTCGGCTAGCAGCCTAGAGTTTTAACCACTGCACCACCAGGGATCCTAGTCTGGCGTCATATAGTACTGTGAATCTGGAGACTGCATTCTTTATGTATCTGAATATCTTCTGGGATTTTTACACTACCTTGGGATTATCACTAATGATAATCATACTAGCTGCAACTATTTTTTGAACATTCACCATGCTTTTGTGATGAGTATTTTATATGCTTTATTTCATTGTATTCTCATAACAGCCTTATGAGGTCGGCACTATTATTTATCTCCATATCCTTTTTACAGATGAAAAAACTGAGGTTTGGAAAGTTTAAGTCACTTTTCCAAGATCAAAGAGCTAGTGATAATGTGGAGCTAGGATTTGAACTCAAGAACTCAGATTCTAGAGTCATTGCCCGTGAGAATCAACGCCAAATGCCTGCCTACATAGATATATAGAAACACCACTGCAGCATGGACTTACAGAAAACTGGTTACCAGGGAGTTCTGCTTGATAAAATGGGTAATAAATAAGCATTTATTGTATTTACCTCATCTGATTCAGTACTGCCTTTGTAGATCAGTCAGTGAATATATAACTGCCTTAATGTAAACTCATACCTGTGGTTTGATAAACTGCAGCTATGAGTAAGGACAAAAGACAAATAAACCTATGTATATTTGTATGTACATATATATTTATATGTATTTTCTATGTCTAAGATATATGCATAAAATCATCAGAAACACAAGAGCAACAGCAACACACTACATCACAAATCTTTTGCTGCAGTTTTTTTACTCATATTTTAATTTGGTGGTGCTTCATTTTGAATTTTAATTAGGTTAAAGTTCTGCTATCTTGCTTATTTAAAACACTTCTGGAGTCCTGTGTGGTGCAAACACTTAACGTGCTCAGCTACTAAGTGAAATGTTGGAAGTTTGAGTCCACCCAGAGGTACCTTGGAAGAAAGTCCTGACAATCTACTTCAGAAAAATCAGTCATTGAAAACCTTGTAGAGCACAGTTTTACTTTGACACACATGGGGTCACCATGAGTTGGAATCAACTCGACAGTTACTGGTTTTTTAACTGGTTATGACTCTTACGGTCATAGGTCAGTCAAAAATAGTGTTTACCGAGTGCCTGTGTAGTGTCTGGCATACAATAGACACTTAATAAATATTTATTAAAATAAAGTACATGTCAGACAATGTAGAAGATATACAACGTTTGTGTCAATCATGGTCCTGGCAGGAAACAAATGCTCATCTAAAAGGATTTAGCTAAATGTTAATTAAGGAAAGGACTATTTACATATAGGCAGAATTAAGGGTAGTGAAGCATCCAGGCACTAGCAACAGCAGATGACATTACCACTCCTGAAAGAGCAAGAAGAGGGACTGTTGTTCGCAGTGCCTAATAAGAGCTGGGGCTGTGGAATGGAAGTGGAGCTGCTGGGCAGAAGTGGTCAGTAGGTGAAGAAGCCATGGCCTGCAGGAAGATAACACGTAGGAAGAGTGTTGAGAGGGATGGGGGTTTTCTTCCATTGGTGGATCTCAAATAGAAGTTTAGAAAGGGAATCTAGATGATATAGGTCATAGATGTCAGCAGCATCTATAATAAGCTGTATTGTAAGCTGTATATCATTTCATGCCATCCTCCCAATGGAGTCATTATCTCCATTAAAGAGATAGGGGAAATGACTCAGGGAAATAAAATAAGGACCATTTAGAAATGAGTGTTAATAAGATTAGATCAAAGTCTTTGACTTCCAAGGACTGTGGTACACAGCCCACTATTTAAAAAAATAAATAAATAACTACCATCAAAACAAATCCGTATTGTGTCAGCCAATATAGACAATGGGAAAGAAGTCACTAAATAGGAAAGTCAAAGTCCATGTTGTCATTGATATTTCATTCTAGAAAAAGAGAAGACAGAAAATAGAAAAAATAAATGGAAGAGAAAATTAGTGATAAGGGCTGTAAGGGCCTCCAAGGAAGAAAAACATGGTAATCTGCTTCAGTAAAGATTGTTGTTGTAGTTAGGTGCCATCGAAATGATTCCGACTCATAGCAACTCTATGTACAATGGAACGAAACACTGCCCAGTTCTGTGCCATCCTCACAATCATTGTTATGTGTCAGCCCATTGTTGCAGCCACAGTGTCAATCCATCTTGTTGAGGGTCTTTCTCTATTTTGCTGACCCTCTACTTTACCAAGCATGGTATCCTTCTCCAGGGCCTAGTTTCTACTGATAACATGCGCAAAGTACATAGGAGGAAGTCTCACCATCCTCCCATTTTAGGAGTATTCTGTATGTACTTCTTCGAAGACAGATTTGTTCTTTCTTCTTGCAGTCCACTTTATATTCCCCAGTGCCATAATTCAAAGGCATCAATTCTTCTTAGGTCTTATTTATTGTCCAGCTTTCATACTCATACTAGGCGATTGAAAATATGAAGGCTTGGGTCACGCTCATCTTAGTCCTCAAAGTGACTTCTTTACTCTTCAACACTTTGAAGAGGTCTTTTGTAGCATATTTGCCCAATGAAATAGGTCCCTGATTTTTTGACTGCTGCTTTTATGGGCATTAATTGTAGATCCAAGTAAAATGAAATCCTTGACAACTTCAATATTTTCTCCATTTAACATGATTTTTCTTCGTGGTTCAGGTGAGAGGAGTTTTGTTTTCTTTACGTTGAGGTGTAATCCATACAGAAGGCTATGGTCTTTGATCTTCATCAGTAAGTGCTTCAAGTCCACTTTCAGCAAGCAAGATTGTGTTATCTGCATATCGAAAGTTGTTAATGAGTCTTCCACCAATTCTGATGCCACATTCTTCTTCATATAGTCCAGGTTCTTAGATTATTTGCTCAGCATACAGATTGAATGCATATGGTGAAAGGATGCAACCCTGATGCACACCTTTCCTGATTTTAAACCATGCAGTATTCCCTAGTTCTGTTTGAAAAGATGCCTCTTGGTCTAGGTACAGGTTCTGCATGAGCACGATTAAGTGTTCTGGAAATCCCATTCTTCACAATGTGATCCATAAATTGTTATGATCCATACCGTCTTTGTATAGTCAATAAAACACAGGGAAAACATCTTTCTGGTATTCTCTTCTTTCATCCAAGATCCATCTGACATCAGCAATGATATCCCTCCTTCCAGGTCCTCTTTTGAATATGGCTTGAATTTTTGGCAGTTCCCTGTCTATGCACTTCTGCAACAGTTTCTGAATTATTTTCATCAAAATTTTACTTGCGTGTGATATTAATGACATTGATCGATAATTTCCACATTCTGTTTGATCACTTTACTTTGGAATGGGCACAAATATGGATCTCTTCCAGTTGTTTGTCCAGGTAGCTGTCTTCCAAATATCTTGGCGTAAATTAGTGAGTGCTTCCAGTTTTGCATCTGTTTGTTGAAATATCTCAACTGGTATTTCGTCCATTCCTGAAACCTTATATTTCGCCAATGCCTTCAGTGTAGCTTGAACTTCTTCCTTCAATAACATCGGTTCTTGATCATATGCTACCTCCTGAAATGGTTGGATGTCAATTAATTCTTTTTCCTACATTGACTCTGTGTATTCCTTCCATTTTTTTTTTTTTTTTGATATTTCTTGATTTGGTCAATATTTTGCCCGAAGAATCCTTCAATATTGCAACTCGAAGCTTGAATTTTTTCTCCAGTTCTTTCAGCTTGAAAAATGCCGAATGTGTTTTCCCCTTTTGGTTTTCTATCTCCAGGTCTTTGCATATTTCATTATAATACTTTATTTTGTCTTGTCGAGCCGCTCTTTGAAATCTTCTGTTCAGCTCTTTTACTTCATCATTTCTTCCATTCACTTTAGCTATTCTACATTCAAGAACAACTTTCAGAGTCTTTTCTGATATCTATTTTGGTCTTTACTTTCTTTCTTGTTTTTTTAATGACCTTTTGCTTTCTTTATGTATGATGTTCTTGATGTCATCCTACAACTCATCTGGTCTTTTGTCATTATTGCTCAATGCTTCAAATCTATTCTTGAGATGGTCTCTAAATTCAGGTGGGATATACTCAAGGTCATATTTTGTCTTGTGGACTTGTTCTAATTTTCTTCAGCTTCAACTTAAACTTGCATATGGGTAATTGATTGTCCGTTCTGCAGTTGGCCCCTGGTCTTGTTTTGACTGATGACATTGAGCTTCTCCATTGTCTATTTCCACAGACGTAGTTGATTTGATTCCTGTGTATTTCATATGGTGAGTTCCACGTGTACAGTCATCTTTTATGTTGTTAAAAAAAGGTATTTGCAATGAATAAGTTTTGGTCTGGCAAAATTCTATGCTGTGCTCTCCAGCATCATTTCTATTATCAAGGCCATATTTTCTAACTACTGATACTTCTTTGCTTCCATCTTTTGCATTCCAATCACCAGTAATTATCAATGCATTTCGATTGCATGTTTGATCAATTTCAGACTGCAGAAGTTGATAAAAATCTTCAATTTCTTCATCTTTGCCATTAACAGTTGGTGCATAAATTTGAATAATAGTTGTATTAACTGATCTTCCTTGCAGGCTTATGGGTATTATCCTATCCCTGACAGCATTTCAGTGCCTTAACTCAAATTACTGGCTAAGATTCTTTTGTTATTGTTGTTAGAATAACCATCCAGACAATTCGGCTCATAGCAACCCTATAGGACAAAGTAGAATTGCCATAGGGTTTCCAAAGCTACAATCTTTATGCAAGCTGACTGCCACATCATTCCTCTGGGGAGCAGCTGGTGGGTTCGAACCACTGTCCTTTTGGTTAGCAGCTGAACACTGTAACCACTGTGCCACCAGGGCTAGAATGTAACCCTATATGTGCGTGTTTTTCAAATTTAATTTTTTTGCAAACCTTATGAAAAAACTCATCATATAAAATATATGAGAAGGTTAATTATATAAAGTTGGGCAATAAGTACATGAAGGTTCATTATAATGTTCTCATTGCTTTTGAATATGTTAATAAAAAGAAAAAAAACTTAAAAGAAGTAAAAGTAGGGTTGCCCTGGTTGAAGATGGGGAACTCTAGGCCTATCTACTCATCTCCGTAGCTGCTCTTCTATAGAATCCACATAATTCTCCAGAACAAGCTTTAAATATCCTGCCATTGATGAACACTTTTCAAGTCTCCGTGAAATACTAATTAATTGTGAGTTGGAAATATTGCACAATCAATCACTATGGGAAACACTTTACAACTGTTATCTTATTAATGCTTACGACCATCTTTTATGATGGGTACTATTAACATACCCATTTTGCAAATGGAGCAACTATGGCTTAGAAAGGTCAAGTAATTGGCATAAGTTCAAGTAGCTGGTAATTGGAGGAGCTGTGATTCAAGCTCAGTCTGCTGACTTCACATTCATAACTCCATTAATTACAGTGGGACACTCAAATTAACTTCAACAAAAAAATAACAACCACAGATTCAATCAGTCCTTTACTTAGGATGAGAATTTTCCAAATAAGACTAGTAAAGATATTTAACCCTGTCCAAGAATTTCTTTATATCATGGACTTTCTCAGCATTATGTTTTCCAGAGCCAAAAATTTTTACTCTTTCCTTTTCTGTTTAAAAAACACTAGTACTGAAAATGAATTTCAAATAGATTAACAGTGATTGGCATTTATTCCTAACCTAGTGACAGCAGAATATGTAAGTTCAAAGAAATGATTAATTAACTCAATAATGTACCAACCAAGTATGGTAATATCAATTCAAAGGCATTTGTACCTGGTTGTTTTTCTTGAATAGACTATTATCACTTTATTTTAGCTGAGATTTATGTCCAAATGAGGAAAAACTTTGATCCCTGTATTTTTTTGGAGATCAAAGTTTTACATATAATACTGTGTTTTACAAGGTCTCAACGCAGTGTATACTGTTCTGAAGTATTAAACTAATGCAAAAGAAGACTTTGCTTTGGTGCTGGGAAATGTAATTTAGATATGTGGAGCCTCCAACATTCTATTGTATACAACAATCTGGTTGGATTATGGCAAGAAAAATGTATCTGTTATAATACACTTTACTCCATTTTTAACTTTTTCTCTTAGCGTTTTGCCCCTAGATTATAAGAGGGCAGTTTGTCTCTCTCTCTCTCTCTCTCTGTGTATAAACTTGTTTGTGCATTTCATTGTTTTTGCCTAGGTCTTGGCAGTGGATAGGAGGTGGGTAAATATCAAAGCTATTTCTATGTAGTTTCTCTTGCTCTTTTTAATGTTTATCGTTAAATGATGCAGAATATATATTATCTTTTTGACATAGACTCAGTTCTTGTGTAAGGCATCCAAGCAAGTACTATAAACATCCTGTCACTTTCAACCTCATAGTTACAGTCAGCAGAATGACTTTTTTAATCATGTTGATCACAGTAGAACTTTAATGCTTCAGTTGTGAAATAAGGTAGAGATGCCCTTTCCATCCAAAATAATAGTATTGTAACTATTCCTTCTTTCCTTCCTTCTTTCCTCTCTCCATCACTCCCTCCTTTCCTCCCTCGCTCCCTCCATCTCTTCCTTTCTTCCTCCTTCTGCCTCTCCCTCACTTGGTTCCATTACTTTTTTCCTTGCCCTTCTTCTATTTCCCTCACCCTATCTCTTTCCTGGACCCTGGTGGTGCAGCGGTTAAGAACTCAGGCTGCTAACCAAAAAGTTGGCAGTTTGAATCCACCAGCCACTCCGTGGAAACCCTTGGGGCAGTTCTACTCTGTCCTATAGGGTTACTATGAGTCTGAATCGACTTGACTGCAACAGGTTTGGTTTTTGGTTTTTTAAGGACCCCCGGTAGCACAACGGTTGAGCGCTCAGCTGCTAACTGAAAGGTTGGCAGTTTGAACGCACTCAGTGACTCAGCAAGACAAAGACTCAGTGATCTGCTTCCGTAAAGATTCTACTCTGTCATATGGGGTCACTATGAGTCAAAAATCAATTCGACATTACCTAACAACCAAAACAACTAGTACAGATAACTCTAGGATATGTCTTGTAAAGATCTGCAGAATATATGATGATCTTTTTTTTTAAATTAGGATTGCTAGAATCTATAGGCTACTTTGAGAATAGATGTTCTTATAATATTAAGTCTTTTATTCATGAGCACGGTATAAATCTTTAATTTTTAGCACCAGATGCTTTATAGTTTTCTACATATATGTCTTATATATTTTCTGTTAGATGTATACCTAGGTATTTGATAATTTTTTATCCTATGGTAAAAGATATCTGTTATAAAATTCTAACTTTTTGTTGGTGATAAATAAAAATAGTGTTGAGCATAACTGTTAAGCTCACTAATTAGTTATAATAATATACTTGTGGATTCTTTTGGATTTCCTTCACCTACTCACATCATCTGTGAATAATGAGAGTTCCAGTTTTTGCCTTTCCAATCCTTATACCATGTGTTAGTTTGCTTGCTTGCTGGTTTGTTAGTTTGTTTTTGTCTTACTGCTCTGGCTAGGCCCTTAAGTTTAGTGTTGATAAGAAATGGTGATACTAGCCATCTTTGTTTTGTTTCCTATTTGGAAGATAAACCTTCAACATTTTCTAATTATATGTTGTAGATTTTGTTTTAAATTTCCTTTAACCCATGATAAACAAATTCGTATCCATTTCTAATTTTGTATGCATTATTTTTTCATGAAAAGAGAGTGAATATTATCAAATGTTGTATCTGCATCTATTACTGGGAACATGTGACATTTTCCCTTTAAGCAGTTTACCTATAAGGACAGGCCTGTGTACTAAGGCTTCCATTCTGACTCATTCCCTGGCCTTTCTCTTCTTTTGACTCTCTTTCATTATCTCTTTTTGCTGACAGGTACTAGAACTTTTTATTTGTTTAAAAAGGCTCACTGTTATTGTTAGGTGCCACCGAGTCTGTTCCAACTCATAGCGACCCTATGTACGATAGAACAAAATACTGCTCAGTCCTGTGCCATCCTCACAATCTTTGCTATGTTTGAGCCCATCATTGTAGCCACTGTCCCAATCCATCTCGTTGAGGGTCTTCCTCTCTTTTGCTGACCCTGCACTTTTACCAACCATGATGTCCTTCTCGAGAGACTGGGCCCTGCGATAACATATCCAAAGTACAGGAGATAAAGTCTCTAAGGAGCATTCAGGCTATAGTTGTTCCAGGACTGATTTATTTGTACTTCTGGTAGTTCATGGTATGTTCAGTACTCTTTGCCAACACCATAATTCAAAGGCATCAGTTCTTCGGTCTTCCTTATTCATTGTCTAGGTTTCACATGCATATGAGGTGACTGAAAACACCATGGCTTGGGTCAAGTGCACCTTAGTCCTCAAAGTGACATTTTTGCTTTCTAACATTTTAAAGAGGTCTTTTGCAGCAGATTTGCCCAATGCAATACATGGGTTGATTTCTTGAGTGCTGCTTCCATGGGTGTTGATGGTGGATCCAAGTAAAATGAAATCCTTTTCAATCTTTTATCCATTTATCATGACGTTGCTTATTGGTCCAGGTGTGAGGATTTTTGTTTTCTTTGTGTTCAGGTGTAATCCATTCTGAAGGCTGTAGTCTTTGATCTTCATCACTAAGTGCTTCAAGTCATTAAAAGAAGATGAAGGAATACACAGAGTCACTGTACCAAAAAGAAGTGGTCAACAGTCAATCATTTCATGAGGTAGTATATGGTCAAGAACAGATGGTATTGAAGGAAGAAGTCAAGCTGCACTGGGGCATTGGAGAAAACAAGGATCCAGGAATTTATAGAATAACAGTTAAGATGTTTCAATAAACGGATACAGTGCTCGCGGTGCTCACTCCTCTATGCCAATAAATCTGGAAGACAGCTACCTGGCCAACCAACTGGAAGAGATCCATATTTGTGCCAATTCCAAAGAAGGATGATCCAACAGAATGTAGAAATTGTAAAACTATATCATTAATATCTCATGCAACTAAAATTTTGCTGAAGATAATTTAAAAAATGGTTGTCATAGTACATCAAAAGGAAACTATCAGAAATTCAAGCTGGATTCAGAAGAGGACTTGGAACGAGAGATATCATTGCTGATGTCAGATAGATCTTGGCTGAAATCAGAGAATACCAGAAAGATGTTTACCTGTGTTTTATTGACTATGCAAAGGCATTTGTCTGTATGAATCATAACAAATTATGAAAACCTTGCGAAGAATGGGAATTCCAGAACACTTAATTGTGCTCATGAAGAACCTGTACATAGACCAAGAAGCAGCCATTTAGACAGCACAAGGGAATGCTGCATGATTTAAAGTCAGGAAAGGTGTGCATCAGGGTTGTATCCTTTCAGCATACTTATTCAATCTGTCTGTTGAACAAATAATCTGAGAAGCTGGACTATATGAAGAAGAACATGGCGTCAGGATTAGAGGAAGACTCATTAACAACCTGCCGTATGCAGATGACGCAACCAAAAAGGCTTCCTAGTCAGGGTAAAGTGCAGCGAGGATGTGTTGTCATAGCTCTTCAAAGTATTATACCCATACCCATTGCCCTCGAACCCATTCTGACTCTTAGAGACACTGTAGGACAGAGTAGAACCTCCCTGTAGGGTTTCCAAGGCTATAATCTTTCTGGAAGCAGACTACTACATCTTTCTCCTGTGATGCAGCAGTGGATTCGAACCGTTAATCTTTTGGTTAGCAGTCAAGTGTTTAACCACTGGGCAACCAGCGGATACCTTGTTGTATTCATAGTATGTGAAAATATAAGTGTGTTGAATATTTACAAAAGGAGCCTTGGTGGCACAATTGTTAAGTACTGGGTTGTTACCTCAATGGTCTGTGGTTTAAATCCACCAGCCGTTCCACAAGAGAAAGACATGGCAGTCTGCTTCCAGAAAGATTATAGCCTTGCAAACACAAAGGGGCACTTTTACTCTTTCCTATATGGCCATTGTGAGTCATAATTGACTTGAGGGCACACAACAACAATTAGTAACTATAACTTGAAGACTAGTTGTTGATGTTGTTGTCAGTTGCCTTTGAGGTGCCTCCAACTTGTGACAACCTTGTGTATAACAGAACAGAACTTTGCCCCATCTTGTGCCATTATATTTCCAGATAGAGGCCATGGGGCTCAAGAAACAAGGGATTGGAAATGAAGCTAGTAAACTGGGACCAAACTGTGTAAACTGTCATGTCAGTCCCTTGCATAAAATACTTCCCTTAATATAAGCAACACAATTCTTAACCTATCCTTAATCCTTACAAAGCTCTGCCTAATCTGGTCTCTGTCTACCACACAAGGCTAAACTCTTGAACTCTTGATCTCTTGATATACTTTTTCTTTTATCACCTCACAACTTGGCATATGCTGTTTTCTAAGCCAAACTACTTTACTCTCATCCTTTTTTTTTTTTTTTTTTTAAACAAACCTAGTTAATTATTCTTCAGATCTCATCTAAGTTCTTACCTTCTGGAGAAAATTTCTGATGCCTTCCCTCAATAAACTAGAAACTCTATTATACTCTCTGATAATACTCGTTAACTCTCTTTTCTGGTACTTAACACAGCAATAATTGATAGTCCTTTAAGGTATTTCTCCCACGCCAGAAGAATAGAAGCTTCACTATCTCACTCAATGAATGAACATTATAGAAGAATTGGAATTTCAATTGAAAGAAATTTCTTGAAACATCAAACACAATCCAAAGAAATACTGATAATTAGTAAGAAAGCAAAAGTGAATATAAAGATTTGAAAATCAGTCTTTTATTGATATGCTTATTCCCCCATATACAATTTTAACAAATCTCATAGAGGTAATTTTTACATTCATTTTCAATTATAAAGATGGAAATCTTCTACAAAAAAATTTTACGAGTATATTGCAGCTTTGTGTTGTAAAAGACACTGAATTAAGAATTACTAAATCTGTCATCTAATCTTCCTTATTAGTTGGGAGACTTACCTTCTCATTTTTCATGTACATATCTCATTGTTAGGATGTGGGACCTGAATAAAATCTTGTATATAAATTGTTTTTGACATTTAAAAATATTTATATTTTTAGTATTATCTAGTGTTCTGAATAATAATTAATTGGAGTTTTGTTATATGAAATTTTTTCGGACCCTTCTGATTTGCACATACCATTTGAAAGTCAACATAACTTTTGGTTAATAAGTTATTGGAATTGATGTTTAATGGCCTTTTATATCATTATATTTAATATATTATTGATTTTTATTCAAAAATTCAGAAGGGAGGGTAGAATGAACAGCTTGAAGAATGTAATCAATGTCACTGAATCGTACATGTAGAAACTGTTGAGCTGGTGTGTGTTCTGCTGTATATATATCCTCAACAACAACAAAAAATCATATAAATTATTTATAAAAAAAATAACATGAACAACACATGCCATTCTGGTTTATCGTTGTATATAGCTATTCCACGTCAATGTAGGTAAGCATTCTCAATGTAACGTGAAGTGAAAATCTCCTTGTGTGCTTTTTATGTTGAAATTATGGTCTGAAGATTAAAGTACTATAATAATTTTTAAAAAATGTCTTCTCCCACCTTGACACTTTCTAAACAATGCTATCAGGTTGCTTTTTGTTGCGGTGGGGGCTATTTTTGGACTCCTGGGCACATATCCCTCTGTTTGATTATGGCATCTCAGTTCTAAATGTGAATCAGTTCATTCCGAAGCATCCTTATATCATCTTTTACAGTAGCAGTGGGATATTTATTCTACATCCAAACCATA
This sequence comes from Trichechus manatus latirostris, assembly GCF_000243295.1. Taxonomy (NCBI): domain Eukaryota; kingdom Metazoa; phylum Chordata; class Mammalia; order Sirenia; family Trichechidae; genus Trichechus; species Trichechus manatus. The sequence continues at coordinate 22,122,496 of NW_004443961.1, read as the reverse complement.
CTTCTGATAAAGACACAGTTAAAGATGTTATGTTAATCTATGTCTAAGATATTATTTTCAGCTAATTTTTTCAGCCTTTTCCACAAGGTAAGGTGTATGTCCGCACAACAGCCAGAGGGAAAAAGATACGTTCGGTTTCGTTTCCCTTCAATGAGTCCCTTCAATGAGATGTCAATCAAAGTATGTTAGTCGAGTTGTCAGTGACCACATTAATATCAAAATAAGCATTAAACTTTACAAAGCAGTAAAGACAGGCTGGAAAGGCACCAGCAAGTCACTGATATTAATCTTAGACAGGTTAAATATTCATTTTGAGTAACAGAAAAAAAAAAGCCACCTTCAATGAAAACAAAAAACGGAACCCTTGCTTGTCGGGTCATTCCACCAAAGGATCAAGGGAGGAGGGACTGGCAACTATTCTCCTTAACTGCTACCTTAGTTCTGGTAGTTTACAAATATTGAGCGTTTATTGTTTGATTTTTTGTGTTTCTTGCAACGTAAATTTGGCAGAAATCGTGCAGCATATTCTCAGGGAAAAAAAAAAACTTAAACGTTTCAACCATCTTCCAGATATACCTATCAAATTATTCATTTCTCAGGCTGCTTAAGGTTATTTAAATTCATAGCTTTTCAAACTACTGACAAGGTTTGCACACTGTGAAGAAAATGAATATTGTTAAGGGTTAAATGGACAGCTTCACACTTTAAATGCATTATAAATTCACCCCAGGCACACCCTTACTGATTTTTCTCTTTATTATTTTATTTTACAATCAGAGACTCTTCATAATCGTGGACCATGCTGACAATCTGCATGACAACGGAAGGATTCAAACAAGACTGATCCAGGCATACCGACAATAGTTGCATTATACCTCTGAGGAAACAAGCTTGCAAATAAATTTTAGATATACAAGCAGTGCTTCCAGAAGGAAAAGTATATAAAGCTGAGTTGCTGGGCATGTATACCCTACTCTTCGACACAATTTGCCTGGCTTGATCAAGACAATGAAGATCACCTTCAGAAGTGGCCATCATTAAAATGCAGGCTGTCTGTCAAGAGAAAATGTCTCCCAGAAATCAATACCTTGAAAATCCTTGTGGCTTACTGTTCTACCAGAAACTTTCAAATTTTTATAGTGTTGAAAATGCTTAGAGGAAGTAGAGGCCCCACTTCTTTGACTTCTGTTTATCACATTCTGTCAGTCCTCGATCAAGTTTCATAACTCAAAGACAAGCTTTTGCCACCAAGTGTAGTTCAAAGGGATGTTGACCTTTGATTTACAGAACCCTTAGATTTACTCTACGCTTTTCCCGAGAAATCCCCCCCCGCCCCCTTTTTGGTATACCACAAGAGTACTGCAAACAAGAAATGGCCTGCAGAACATAGGACGTGTTGTGGGACAACACTGGACCTTGCTCCCCCTGGTGGCCAAGGAGCCATACTTCATGATACTTTTTTTGTTGGTTGGTTTGCAAAATTCTTTCTGTGAGAGATTGAAAAGTATTGTAATAAACTTTGATGCTAAGGGGCAATATGTAATGAGAGTCTGACAAGTATTGCATGTTTGGCAATGATTACACATGGCCCCCAAGATCTCAATTATAAACCAAAAAAAATAAAAAACAGTTGCCTTTGAAGCAATTTCCAACTCATGGTGACCCCATGTGCTGCAGAGTAAACTATGTTCCATAAGGTGTTCAAGGCTGTGAACTTTCAAAAGGAGGTTGTCAGGCCTTTTTTAACCAGGTGCCTCTGCGTAGGTTCAAATCACCAACCTATCAAAGTTTTGGTTAGTAGTAAGCCCTTCACTGTTTGTACCACCCAAGGACTCGATCTGAATTACAGGACCACCATAATAAAACCATGCACTTTGCTGTCAGATATACCTTGCAGAAGGACATTCTGATCCTGTCTCACTGCTAAATGAGTCACCTTAGGCAGTTACTTAACTTTTCTGAGCCTTAACTTTCTCACCTGTAAAATAGGGATAATACTTTTATCTAGGTCATAGAGTTTCGGGGTGCAATAAATGTTGATGGTATAGTGCAAGGGCTAGCTCCATGACTTTGTAGTGCTGCAAAAATGCCTGTTGGAAATGAGAGTTATGATATGATAGCTGATATGCTGATATCACTATATCGCTATAACTGATACAATGGTAGTCGATAATTATAAATGCTAGAATGTAAAATGGAGTAAAATTATTACCGTATGAATTCTGAACGATGCTCATTTACTGGTAGTATCAAGTTCACATATATAGAAAGTGGAAATTGTTTTTATTTTTTTCTCTGTCCATAGAAACAATATCACAATTACAAAGAGCTGAGTCTAGTCAAGCCCACACAAGTCTAAAGTTAAATACCATCCCTTTGTACTGAAAACAACAGAAAATTGTGTTGTTGTACTAATGCTCATTAAACAAAAATCCTCAAAATTCACATAAAATATGCAGTGTTATATTAGATATTGTTGCTTGTGTAAAATTGGGATTACTTAACAACCCAAAACCAAACTCATTACTGTCAAGTTGATTTTGACGCTATAGAGACCCTATAGGTCAGGGTAGAATTGCCCCATAAGGATTCCAAGGAATGGCTGGTGAATTTGAACTGCCGACCTTTTAGTTAGCAGCTGAGCTCTTCCACAACCAAACCCGTTACCATCAAGTCGATTCTGACTCATAGTGACTCTATAGGACAAAGTAGAACTGCCGCATAGGGTTTCCAAGGAGTGCCTGGTGGATTCAAACTGCCAAACTTTTGGTTAGCAGCTGAACTCTTAACCACTATGCCACCAGGGTTTCCAGCTGAGCTCTTAGAAAATGATAAATAGATAAATAAAAAGACATCTGTAAAGATTCTAAAGGGGACATTCAACCACTTTCATAGGCCTTAGAGTTGAGAGGAAGCAGAGCATACACAGGCTCTGGTGTCAGATGTCCTGGGTTTGAATTCTGATTCCATCACCTGACAGCTATTCATTGTGATCATTGACTGATTGCTGAATTTCTCTGTACCTCATTTCCAGAGTAATAATAAAAGTTTTTATCTTATAAGTTTTTTTTTTTTAGGATTAAATAAAGTCTTATGTATAAGTGTATACAAGATAACCGGTAGCTAATAATAATGATAATAATAATAACTAACCCTGCCCTGGTGGTACAGTGGTTAAGCATTTGGCTGCTAACCAAAAGGTCAGCAGTTCGAATCCACCAGCTACTCCTTGGAAACCCTATGGGGCAGTTCTACTCTGTCCTACAGGGTCGCTATGAGTTGGAATCGACTCAACAACAACAGGTTTTATATGTATTTCCTCCATATACGTTGCCTGGTGGGTGTTTAGTGACATATTTAAAATCTAAAGAATACTTCAATTGAATATTAGTAAAATGTTTAAGGCTGGGTTTGAGGTTAATAATCATCTTCAAGGTAGTGAGGAGAAAACAAATGTTCTCTCTGCCCTTGAGCCCCAACAGTAGTAAGCTTAATGTAAAGCAGTAAGGGTTCAATTAGACACAACTTGGGTTTCCTAAGCCTAAAAGACCTTGCACAATGAAATAGATTCTTGAAGGAGTTAGTAGAATTTCCTTCTCTGAAGAACTTTAAAAATGTGGTTAGAGGTGAGAAGGATGGTTTTGAAGCTGATTATATCTGAAGGTTTAATGATGAAGTATGAACTATCCTACCTTGTTTTTACAAGCCCTCTTCAGCAACACAGAAGAGACTGAAAAAAGTTATACCCTGTAACTATTGTCCCTTACATCCTGAGGCAGGTAATGGGATGCAGACTCATGTGTAGATTTTGAAAACCAGTTGTCTTAGTTTAAGAGAGAGAGAGAGATAGAGAGAGAGAGAGAGCAGAGAAATTTACTTCAAGGGATTGGCTCATACAGTTGTGGGACTGGCAGGTCAAAAATCCGTAGGTCAGGCAGCAAGTCGGAGACTTCTGTAGGCTTACATCCCAAGATCTGGAGGTTAGGCAATAGGAAGAGTACAGGGTCAAAAGAGAGAGAGAGAGCTCTGCTGGAATATCCATTTATATTCTGGAGGCAGACTACACCCCAAGAAAACTCCACTTTCAGCTGATTGGTTGATCACATCAGAATACATCATGGAAAGTGATTATATTACATTGCATTACATTACATTAAGGAACAGCAACTAATCCAGTGTTTGGCCAAACCATTGGGAATCATAGCCTAGCCAAGATGACACGTAAAATTAATAATTATACCAGTAGTCGGAGTAAACTGCCAGGACAGGTAGATGAGTCAGAATCTGAGGAGTGGGGAAACTTCCTCCCAGAAGTAACTGGGGAGCTTCCTTCATGAAGTAACAACACTACATAATTGCAGGCTGGAAGAGGAAGCAGCATTTCTGAAGTACTTATTCATTTTATCCCACCTTTATGCCCTCCAAAACTACAAGCAGTTTATAAAAAAACCCTTGAGTCAGCAAGATAAAAGAAAACTAAAAATAGGTAAGCATCTTTGGATTTTTGGGAAAACAATTTGTGGAAAGTTAGGGAGATTACCACAAACAAATATTGGCTATGAGGTCTTCCATAACTGATAGAGGCAGATACTGAATTTACCTAAAAGCTATCAAAAGATGGAAAATATAGACAGTTACATGTCTCAGAGTGTCCAAAAAATAAAAATAAATAAGTCAATAAGCAAAAATAATGAATTCCTGATAAAGTATAATGATTTCTGTCTCTAGGTTCAAAGAGTTTCCAATGGATCCTTATAAAGGACTCATTGTGCAAGTAGTGAGAAATAACCTCAACAGCAGCCTTATGAACATAGAGCAATGGATTTCACAGAGCTAGCTGATTCTTATAATGTCCTTTCATGTAGGCTAATGGCGTAATAAAAATGCTTTTCAGCAAAAATAATCCAAGGCGTGGACAAAACAAACCACAGCAACATGGCTACCATAAATATAAGCATGCAAGCAAGCATTTTTTTGTCAGTGAGTACCAGTGCTCAAGTATTAGACTGGGATTCAGAGGCCACACTCCCTTTCCTGGTTAGGAGCTTGTCATGAACAAAGCAGAGATGCAGTCCTAAGGCCCAAGGATTACTCAGATGATAAAAACAGGGACTAAGGCAGAGGAAGGAAGACAGAGACCCAGTTCTCCAAACTGGGAAACAAAATGAAGTTGGTGTCCCAGGAATGATGCCCGAGTCCATTTACAGACCTGAAAGGACAAGTTCAGAGTCAAATCAGAAACAAGAGAATCTGAATGTGTAGTTCCAAAATGGTATGGAAGGATCTATTAAGTCCACTTTGAATAAAGTAAGACTAAAAACTCAGACTGCAACAATGGGCTCAAATGAAGGAATACTTGTGAGGATGGCGCAGGATTGGGTAATGTTTCATTCTGTTATACATAAGGTTGCTATGAGTCAAAGATGACTGGATGGCACCTACCAACAATTATAACAACAAAAACCAATCAGTTGCCGTCAAGTTGATTCTGGCTCTTGCTGAACCCATGTATTTTAGGGTAGAACTGTGCTCCATATGGTTTTTAAGAAATAGATCATCAGATTTTTCTTGTAAGATGCTTGTGGGTGGACTAGAACCTCCAGTCTTACAGTTAGCAACCGAGTGCATTAACCAACCATTTGCAACACCGAGGGACTCCAAAATAAGAGTAAAGCTGGGAAAAACTTAGAGGTTGAGGTTGAGCAACCCTAGCTGGAAAGAGGGACATGCTACTGTAAGATATTATAAGGTTACTTGTTCTGCCTTTCTCTCAAAACAAATCTGAAATCTCAATATACTCAAATAGTGACCATTGTAAAGGGACATGAACACATTAAAGTTTTTCACAAGGCAATTTGGTTTCCCTCTGTCATTAAGCTTGTTTTAATTATTTATTTTGAATTTCCAATAACTTTAATATACCTTCAAGATATGCCACTATTTCAGAAACATTAACTTCGTCATACATCCATTTCTCTTATTATTTCAATTTGACTTTTAAAATCCTTTAGTCTTTCTTTTTGCTATTTCCTTGCTTCCCTTTTCTATCACTTAGTCTATAAATTATCGTTTCTTGAAACATTAGCCATATTAGTCTTGCTTATATTATTGGACAATAAAATTTATTCAACCAAAATAAAAATATCTCTTCATTTCCTTTCTACCTTGTTGTTGTTAGGTGCCGTTGAGTTTGTTCTGACCCGATGTACAACAGAACGAAACACTGGCCAGTCCTGTGCCATCCTCACAATTGTTATACTTGAGCCCATTGTTGTAGCCACTATGTCAATCCATTTCATTGACAGTCTTCCTCTTTTATGCTGACCCTCTACTTTACCAAGCATGATGTCTTTCTCTAGGAACTGATCCCTCCTGATAACATGTCCAAAGTATGTGAGATGAAGTCTCAACATCCTTGCTTCTAAGGGGCATTCTGGCTATACTTCTTCCAAGACACATTTGTTTGTTGTTTTGGCAGTCCGTGGTATATTCAATATTCTTCACCAACACCATAACTCAAAGGCACCAATTCTTTGGTCTTCCTTATATATTGTCCATCTTCCACATGCGTATGAGACGATTGAAAACACTATGGCTTGGGTCAGTTGCACCTTAGTCTTCAAGGCGACATCTTTGTTTTACAACCCTTTAAAGAGGTCTTTTGCAGCAGATTTGCCCAATGCAATATGCCATTTGATTTCTTGACTGCTGCTTCCAAGGGTATTG
>NW_004443961.1:22097432-22115603 GCF_000243295.1 Trichechus manatus latirostris | reverse complement strand
AGTATTTTAATTATCTTTAAGTGCTTTAGTGTACTGTGGAAGTGTACATAGAAATTAAGTAAAAAAAAAAAAAAAGCCCTTAATGTACAACAATAAAGAAGGATTATTTTATTGAACAAATGAAAAAAAAAAAAAAAAAACTATCTCGTCTGAGGAATGATTTAACAAAAACTAAATGGAAAACTCAAATATCTCTTTTGAAATTGTTGTCATTACATAGGTTACACTAGCAGCAAGGGAAATAATTTTGTGCTTTAGAAAACAATTCTCTGCTGCTACTTTCTCTTCTTTGTGCTCGAAAACTCCCCCTGAAGGTATACATATGAGGGTGAAGTTCAACAAAATTTGGAGTTGCTTGACTTGGTGTCAGTTTGAAACTTTGAATTTCTAAATATAATTTACAAAGTCATTTAGAGAAGCTTCACATTTTTATCCTTGGGACTAATAGCAGCAGGGAATAGAAGCATCTAACCAGCAAGATAGAAAGAAAGGTTCCCTGATGCTTTGTGATTTTTAAATGAAAATAATGGAAGATGAAAGCAAATCTTCACTTAGTGTTGTTTGTGATGCCTAATAATTATGCTTGAAGAGATAAAAATACTCATTGAAAAAAAGCATTAAAAAATTCCACAGACTGAACCATGCCAGTGAAGGCTTGACTAAGTTTATCAATTCTTTCAGAAAAGGACCTTTTCTCAGACATCGCCCTGAAAATACTTTGAGACAAGTTTGCCCCACTCCAGTAATTCATTCATTCAAAATTGAACAACATTTTACAAATACTATCACAATATCCAAAGACCACCACTTGTCTGTCAGTTTGTCATACTATGGTGTCTTGTGTGTTGCTGTGATGCTGGAAGCTATGTTACTGGTATTTCAAATACCATCAGGGTCAACAATGGTAGACAGGTTTCAGTAAAGCTTCCAGACTAGACTGACTAGGAAGAAGGACCTGGAGGTCTACTTCTGAAAAAATTGGCCATTGAAAACCTTATGAATAGCAGCGGAACATTGTTTGATATTTTGATGGAAGATGAGCTCCTCAGGTTGGAAGGCACTTCAAAATATGGCTGCAGAACAGCTGCCTCCTCAAAGTAGAGTCAATCTGAGTGATATGGATGGAGTAGAGCCTTTGGGACCTTCATTTGATGATGTGGCATGACTCAAAATTAATAATCAGAATGAGGAGTGTAAGAAGCATGAATGTAGGAAAATTGAAAGTCATCAAAAATGAAATGGAACATTTAAAGATTGATATTTTAGGTATTAGTGAGCTGAAATGGACTGATATTGTCCATTTTGAATTGGACAATCATATGGCCTACTATGCTGAGAATAACAAATTGACAGGAAATGGCATTGCATTCATCATCAAAAAGAACATTTCAAGATCTATCCTGAAGTACAACCCTGTCAGTGATAGGATAATATCCATACACCTAAAAGGAAGACCAGTTAATACAACTATTATTCAAATTTATGCACCAATAACTAATTCCAAAGATGAAGAAATTGAAGATTTTTACCAACTTCTGCAGTCTGAACTTGATCAAACATACAATCAAGATGCATTCATAATTACTGGTGATTGGAATGCAAAAGTTGGAAACCAAGAAGAAGGATCAGTAGTTGGAAAATATGGCCCTGGAAGTGGCGCCAGAGATCTCATGATAGAATTTTGCAAGAAAAATGACTTATTCATTGCAAATACCTTTTTCCAACAACATAAACAACAACTATACAGGTGGACCTTGCTGCATTGAATGTAAAGGAATCATATCTACTACATCTGTGGAAAGAGATGATAGAGAAGCTGAATATCATTAATCCCACCGAGGCCAGAGGCTAACTTCGGAAGAGACAATCACTCATATACAAGCTCAAGTTGAAGCTAAAGAAAAACAAGTCCACGAAAGCTAAAGTACAACCTTGAGTATATCGCACCTGAATTTGGAAACCATCTGAAGACTAAATTTAATGCATTGAACTTTAATCACTGAAGACCAGATGAGTTGTGGGGTGATAACAAGGATATCATACATGAAGATAGAAAAGATCATTAAAAAGACAGGAAATACAGGGGAAGTCAGCACAACAGGACCAAAGCAAAAGTTGAGTTTCCTGGCTACATCCAAATACTTTGAGGGACAGAGTAGTTGGGATCAGAGCCTAGGGACCATAATTTTGGGGAACATCTAGGTCAATTGACGTAACAAAGTTTATTAAAATGTTCTATATCCCACTTTGGTGAGTGGTGTCTGCAGTCTTAAAAGCTTGCAAGTGGCCATCTAAAATACATCAACTGGTCCCATTCTACGTGGAGGAAAGGAGAATGAAGAAAACCAAAGACACAAGGAACACATTAGCCCAAAAGACTAAAGGACCACGTGAACCAGAGACTCCACCAGCCTGAGACCAGAAGAACTAGGTGGTGACCAGCTACCACCAATGACCGCCCTGACAGGGATACAACAGAGTTCCGGATGGAGCAGGAGAAAAAAGTAGAACAGAACTCAAATTCCTATAAAAAGACCAGACTTAATGGTCTGACAGAGACTAGAAGAATCCCCAAAACTATGGCCCCTGGACACACTGTTAACCCAGAACTGAAACCATTACCAAAGCCCACCCTTCAGACAAAGATTAGACGTGGCTCTAAAACAAAAAATAATACACTTGAGGGATGTGCTTCTTAGTTCAATCAAATGTACGAGATCAAATGGGCAGCTCCTTTCCAGAGGCAGGATGAGAAGGCAGAAAGGGATGGGAACTGGTCGAATGGACATAGGGAACCCGGGGTGTAAAGGGGAAGTGTGCTGTCACATTGTGGGGATTGCAACTAATGTCACAAAACAATATGTGTATACATTTTTGTATGAGAAACTAACTTGAGCCGTAAACTTTCACTAAAGCACAATAAAAAAAAAGAAATGTGTAAAAGACAGGAAAGAAAAGACCAGAATGGATGTCTGAAGAGACTCTGAGACTTGCTCTTGAATGCAGAGTAGCTAAAGCAAATGGAAGAAATGATGAAGTAAAGACCTGAACAGACGATTTCAAAGGGTGGCGCGAAAAGACAAAGTAAAGTATTATAATGAAATGTGCAAAGACTTGGAGTTAGAAAACCAAAAGGGAAGAATATGCTCAACATTTCCCAAGCTCAAAGAACTGGAGAAAAAATTCAAGCCTCAAGTTACAATATTGAAGGATTATGTGGTCAAAATATTGAGTGACGCAGGAAGCATCAAAAGAAGATGGAAAGAATACAGAATCACTGTACCAAAAAGAATGGGTCGATGTTCAGACATTTCAGTAGGCAGCATGTGATCAAGAACTGATGGTACTGAGGAGCCCAGGTGGTGCAGTGGTTAACAGATAATGCCTGCCGACCAAAAAAGGTAGGCAGTTTGGATCCACCAGCGGTTCCTTGGAAATCCTGTGGGGCAGTTCTACTCTGTTCTACAGGGTTGCTGTCAGTCGGAATCAACTTGATGGCAATGGGTTTGGATTTTTTTTGGTTTGATGATATTGAAGGAAGAAGTCCAAGCTGCACTGAAGGCAATGAAGAAAAACAAGGCTCCAGGAATTGACAGAATACCAACTGAGGTGTTTCAACAAATGGATTCACTCGTCTATGTCAAGAAATTTGGAAGACAGCTAGCTGGCCAATGGACTAGAAGAGATCCACATTTGTGCCCATTCAAAAGAAAGGTGATCCAACAGAATAAGGAAATTATTGAACAATATAATTAACATTACACGCAAGTAAAATTTTGCTGAAGATCATTCAAAAGTGGTTGCAGCAGTACATTGACAAGGAACTGCCAGAAATTCAAGCCAGATTCAGAAAAGGAAGTAGAACAAAGGATAACACTGCTTACATTAGATGGATCCTGGCTGAAAGCAGAGAATACCAGAAAGATGTTTACCTGTGTTTTATTGACTATGCAATGACATCCAACTGTGTGGATCATAACAAATTATGGACAACATTGCAAAGAATGGGAATTCCAGAATATTTAATTGTGCTCATGTGGAACCTGCACAAAGACCAAGAGGTAGTTGTTGAAACATAACCAGCGGATACTGCATGGATTAAAATCAGGAAGGGTGTTCATCAGGTTTGTATCCTTTCACCACACTTATTGAATCTGTATGCTGACCAAATGATCCAAGAAGCTAGACTATATAAAAAAGAACTCAACACCAGGGATATTTGGAAGACACCTTAACAACCTGCCATAGGCAGAGACACAACCTTGTTTGCTGAAAGCAAAGAGGACTTGAAGCACTTACTGATGAAGATCAAAGATCACAGCCCTCAGTATGGATTACACCTCAACATAAAGAAACAAAAATCCTCACAACTGGACCAATAAGCAACATCATGATAAATGGAGAAAATATTGAAGTTGTCAAGGATTTCATTTTACTGGGATCCACTATCAAGGCCCACGGAAGCTACCATCAGGAAATCAGATATGATGTATTGCATTGGGCAAATCTGCTGCAAAAGACCTCTTAAAGTTTTATAAAGCAAACATGTCACTTTGAGGACTAAGGTGTGGCTGACTCAAACCATGGTATTTTCAATTGCCTCATTGCATGTGAAAGCTGGGCAATGAATAAGAAGACTGTAGAAGATTTGATGCCTTTGAATGACGGTGTTGGTGAATAATATTGAGTATAACTAAAAAAAAAAAAATGTGTTTTCTACACTGTCCAAAAATAAGGACAATATATTCTTATATTGGTATCATAAGCAATTAACATGTTGTTGTTGTTGTTGAGTTCTGGGTAAGTGGATTGTAACTGATCGAAACCTCATGTGACAGAGTAGAACTGCCCTATGGGATTTCTCTGGCTGTAATCTTTCTGGAAGCAATTCATCAGGCCTTTCTTCTAAGGATCCACTGGGTGGGTTCAAATTACCAACCTTTAGGTTAGCAGTGGATCTCAAACCACTTGCATCCCCAGGCTCTCTGTCAGGTATTAGGCACTCAAATTTTGTTGAATTTAAATGAAAAAGCTCATCTGGTAAAGAACAGGAATAGTTATAATATGCTAAGAAAAATCTGTACTAGTATACACAAAATACAATGGGGACACAGGGAAGTTCACTCTCCAACACAGGGATGACAAGAGAGGCAGCCCAGGTGGATGATGTGATAATGCATCACCTGAGTTTTACACGATGAATAAGTGTTTGTCTGTGAGGTAAGAGAAGGAGAGGACAGCTCAGGAGGAGACCATGATATGGAAGATGTTTGTGTTGAAACCCATCTTGTGTTGTATATCATCCACTTAAAAAAAAAAAAAAAAGGGTTATCTTTCATAGTAAAATGAAGAAGAAGAAAAGATTACAACTTTCTCATATTTAAACAAAGATGAAAGACGTTTAGAACAGAGAAATATGCTTAGCAAGGAATAGACTATTTGAATTAGCAAGAAAATCACAGACCAAAAAAAAAAAAAAAAAAAAAACTGAGGGAACATTTGCAACTACTGACTAGAAATTTTTGAGTTGTAAATTCAAGATGGATTGGGAAAAGCAATAAAATGGAAGACGTTTCTAGAAGATATTTTTGCAAATTAACTCACAAACTTTAAACATATTCATACTCTTTGACCAGTAATTCTTTTCTAAGGATTTAGTCAAAAAATATAAACCTAGATATGTAGCAAGATGTAACATCATTATCAATATTTATTTATAAAAAATTGCATATACAATAGCAAATAGTAGGAAATGGTCAAGAGATTATAATAATTCATCTAAAGAAATACTACTCAGGCCTTAAATATCACGTTTTTGAAGACATTTGATAACATAGAAAATTGCTCAAAATATAATGTCAAATGAATATAAGAGATACACAACTGCATATGTATGATGATATTAATGTATTAAAAGAAATCATATCTATTGCAACATGCACTTTATTCAGCCAGCAGGAGTGGCCTTGGTTTTGGATTGGTACCCAACCTCATGAGGCATGATTGATTTTCCCCATCACCAAGTTTACATTGTGTTAAGAAAGAATATAAAAGAGGCAACACAATGAACTTATAGTACCTAGAGGCCAAAGATTGTCGTCCCTCCACCCTGAAGAAAAGTTCTTCCTCTCCTTGTATGTATACACCATTCTCCCATCAAGATAAGGGACTAGGTCCCTTTCCATTGAACCTGGACTGGACCTATAATTGCTTAGTGATGTTCTAGCACTTTGAGTCCAGGAATTATGAAGCCTGACAGCTTATGCTTCTTCCTTCTTTGGATCTCACTGCTAAGAAGGCACATAGACATGTCCACATGGTAACTCAATGTACCAAGGTGACAGTCCCAGCTGAGCTTTCAGGGAACATCAGCACCAGCCATGTGAATGAGTCATATTGGAAGTCAATCCTCCAGCCTCATATGAGCCACCCAAGCTGATACCACACAGAAAAGAGATGTCCTTCACTTTGGCCTTGTCCAGATCACAAATAAATGATGCTAATTTAACCCTTTAAGTTTTGTTATACAGTTTTGTTATACAGTGAGATAGTGGTGGTTCAGTGATAGAATTCTTGCCTTCCATGTGGGAGACCAGGGTTTGATACTCAGCCAATGCACCTCATGTGCAGCCACCACCCATCTGTCAGCTATGATGCTGAACAAGTTTCAGCTGGGCTTCCAGACCAAGATGGAATAGGAAGAAAGACCTGATAATCTACTTCCAAAAATTAGTCAATGAAAACCCTATGGATCAGAATGGTCTGATCCCATCGTGCATGGGGTCACCAACTCCATGGCAGCTAAAAACAACAGTACGAAAGCAACCATAGACAATATGGAAATAAATGTGTGTGTTTGCATTCCAAACAGATAACAGAGAACTAAAGGCAAGAGCAACTCCATAGTGGAGATCCAGTTATTCCTTGGTGAGATTTCTGAATGCCTTAGCCACATTGTACATGGGATCTGCATAGTCACAAGACTGGAATCTGGTTGGGTGTGGATCATGTCAGTTCAGAGATACCAACAGCCTTGGGATGCCTTCAGCTTTTATGTCTTATGGTTATGTAGGCTCCTGTAGGATAAATGACTCCCATTCTCCAGTAAAACCACATCTCATAAATATCATTACTTAGTATGCATGGTACAGGTGTTTGATCCCATACATGGTAACCTTGGGCAGATCCTCTTTTTTTGTGGATCTTGTTCAATAAGTTCCTTGAATTGCATTGAAAGAAGGATTCAATCACAGGACAAATCCTCAAGTATCCTTAGATAAAGGAAGGCCACAAGGCCACAGACTTGCTGTTTATCCTTTCTTTCCATCTATCTAAATATAAATATACCTAAAAAAAATCAAGAAGAATATAGACCAAAATATAAATGTAGTGTTGCTGGTGTTGTTAAGTGCCACTGAGTTGGTTCAGACTCATAGGGACCCTATGCACCACAGAACAAAACATGCCTGGTCCTGCCCCATGCTCACAATCATTGTTATGCTTGAGCCCATTGTTGCAGCCACTGTATCAATCCATCTCATTGAGGGTCTTCCTCTTCTTCACTGACCCTGTACTTTACCAAGCTTGATGTCCTTCTCTAGGGACTGATCCCTCTAGACAACATATCCAAAGTATGTAAGATGCGGTCTCGCCATCCTTGCTTCTAAGAAGCACTCTGGTTGTACTTCTTCCAAGACAGATTCATCCGTTCTTTTGGCAGTCCATGGTATATTCTGTATTCTTCGCCAATACCACAATTCAAAGGCGTCAATTCTTCTTCGGTCTTCCTTATTCATTGTCCAGCTTTCACATGCATATGATGAGATTGAAAATACCGTGGCTTGAGTCAGGCACACCTTAGTCTTCAAGGCGACAGCTTTGCATTTCAACATTTTATAAAGGTCTTTTGCGGCAGATTTGCCCAATGCAATGCATCTTTTGATTTCTTGACTGCTGCTTCCATGGGTGTTGATTGTGAATACAAGTAAAATGAAATCCTTCAATCTTTTCTCCATTTATCATGATGTTGCTTATTGGTCCAGTTGTGAAGATTTTTGTTTTCTTTTTGTTGCTTCAAATCCTCTTCACTTTCAGCAAGCAAGGTTGTGTCATCTGCATAAGGCAGGTTGTTAATGAGTCTTCCTCCAATATCGATGCCCCATTCCTCTTCACATAGTCCAACTTCTAGGACTATTTGCTCCGCATACAGATTGAATAAGTATGGTGAAAATGCAACCCTGAGGCACACCTTTCCTGACTTTAAGCCACCCAGTATCCCCTTGATCTGTCCAAACAACTGCCTCTTGATCTATGCACAGGCTCCTCATGAGCACAATTAAGTGCTATCCATAATTTGTTATGATCCACACAACCGAATGACTTAGCGTAGTCAATAAAACACAGGTAAACATCTTTCTAGTATTCTGTACTTTCAGCCAGGATCCATCTGACATCAGCCATGACATCCCTGGTTCCACATTCTCTTCTGAATTTGGCCTGAATTTCTGGCAGTTCCCTGTCGCATACTGCTGCAGCCACTTTTGAATGATCTTCAGCAAAATTTTACTTGTGTGTGACATTAATGATATTGTTTGATAATTTCCACATTTAGTTGGATCACTTTCTTGGGAACAGGCATAAATATGGATCTCTTCCAGTCTTTTGGCCAGATAGCTGTCTTCCAAATTTCTTGACATAGATGAGTGAGAACTTCTAGCACTGCAGCCGTTTGTTGAAACATCTCAGTTGATATTCCGTCAATTCCTGGACCTTTGTTTTTCACCAGTGCCTTCAGTGTAGGTTGGATTTCTTCCTTCAGTACCATCAGTTCCTGATTATATGCTACCTCTTGAAATGGTTGAACATTGACAACTTCTTTTTGGTATAATGACTGTGTATTCCTTCCATCTTCTTTTGATGCTTCCTGTGTCATTTAATATTTTCCCCATAGAATCCTTCACTTTTGCAACTGGTGGCTTGAATTTTTCTTCAGTTCTTTCACCTTGAGAAATGCTGAGCATGTACTTACCTTTTGGTTTTCTATCTCCAGCTGTTTGCACATGTCCTTATAATACTTTACTTTGTCTTCACGAGCTGCCTTTTGAAATCTTCTGTTCAGTACTTTTACTTCATCATTTCTTCCTTTTACTTTAGCTACTTGATGTTCAAGATCAAATTTCAGAGTCTCTTCTGACACCCATTTTAGTCTTTTCTTTCTTTCCTGTCTTTTTAATGACCTCTTGCTTTCTTCATGTATGATGTTCTTGATGTCATCCCACAACTTGTCTGGTCTTTGGTCATTAGTGTTCCACATGTCAAAGCTATTCTTGAGATGGTCTCTAAATTCCGGTGGGATACACTCAAGGTCATACTTTGGCTCTCATGGACTTGTTCTAATTTTCTTCAGTTTCAACTTGAACTTGCATATGAGCAATTGATGGTCTGTTCCGCAGTCGGCCCCTGGCCTTGTTCTGACTGATGATATTGAGCTTTTCCATCATCTCTTTCCACAGATATAGTTGATTCCTGGGTATTCCACCTGTGACGTGCATGTGTATAGTCACCGTTTATGTTGGTAAAAAAAGGTATTTGCAATGAAGAAGTCATTGGTCTTGCAAAATTCTATCACGCAATCGCTGGCATCGTTTCTATCACCAAGGCCACATTTTCCAACTACCGATCGTTCTTTGTTTCCAACTTTCACATTCCAATCACTAGTAATTATCAAAGCATCCTGATTGCATGTTCGATCAATTCAGACTACAGAAGTTGGTAAAAATCTTCATTTTCTTCATTTTTGGCCTTAGCAGTTGGTGTATAAACTTGAATAATAGTCGTATTAACTGGTCTTCCTTGTAAGTGTATGGATATTATCCTATCACTGACAGCATTGTACTTCTGGATAGATCTTGAAATGTTCTTTTTGACAGTGAATGCAGTGCCATTCCTCTTCAAGTTATAATTCCTAGCATAGTAGACCATATGATTGTCCCATTCAAAATGCCCAATACCAGTCCATTTCAGCTCACTAATGCCTAGGATATTGATTTTTATGCATTCCATTTCATTTTTGACTATTTCCAATTTTCCTAGATTCATACTTCACACACTCCAGGTTCCGATTATTAATGGATGTCTACAGCTGTTTCTTCTCATTTTGAGTCGTCCCACGTTAGCAAATGAAGGTCCTGAAAGCTTGACTCCATCCATGTCATTAAAGTTGACTCTACTTTGAGGAGTGAGCTCTTCCCCAGTGGCTTTTGACTACCTTCCAACCTAGGGGGGGCTCATCTTCTGGCACTATATCAGACGATGTTCCGATGCTATTCATAAGGTTTTCACTGGCTAATTCTTTTCAGAAGTAGACTGCTGGGTCCTTCTTCCTAGTCTGTCTTAGTCTGGAAGCTCAGCTGAGACCTGTCAGCTATGGGTGACTCTGCTGGTGTCTGAATACTGGCAGTATAGCTTCCAGCATCACAGCAACAAGCAAGCCCCCACAGTATGACAAACTGACAGACGCGTGAGGGATAAATGTAGTAGTCATTAGCTATTAGTAATTTTTGTTTTTTCAATTACACTTTTCTACATTTTTCATTTCTTTAGCGTAAAGAAAGTTTAGATCACATTTTAAAATGCAGTGGGAACCAACTTTTAGGCTTTAACTGAGTGATCTCCCTAAGACAGAAAGCAAATTTCAATTATTCAAGAAAAGATCACTCCTTTTCCCTGTCCTTGTGTTTCTACATTGCCTGCCATTCAACAGCAAAACAGTCTTGTGCTCTTGCCCTGGCTCTTACTCCTACAGGTAGATGATGAGTTACTGAATTGGTAGGTTAGGGAAAGGAGTCAGGTATGCATCTCATAATCCTCTTGATTCATTTCTCTTTGGAGCCAGAAGGACAGCAGGAAGCATTCTGTTCTGCTCTTCCACTACATGAAAAGGCCTGTAGTGATCCAGTGCTGCATGTGACTCAATGGACACCTCTGTCTAATGCTAAGATTTCTCATTATCAAGTCAAATGTTGCCCCATATCTAAGCCACATTCTTTAATATAGACCTGTTACTGTTGAGTCAATTCTGACTTACAGTGACCCTATAGGACAGAGCAGAACTGCCCTTTAGGGTTTCCAAGGAACGGCTGGTGGATTCCAACTGATGACCTTTTTGTTAGCAGCCAAGATCTTGCCTACCTGGGCTCCCTTTGATATAGAGTGACTATGTATTTTGTTGCCCAAACTGTGACACCTTTGAGAGTGAAAGAGGGAACCCAATAGAATTGACAAAAGTTAATTAATCTAGAAACCCTAAGTCAGGACTGTACCTGGCAAACCAAGATAGCAATCCTAGGTTTAGCAGTAATAAATCTGCTGTATCGGGTTCTATCTGACTTTCTATTTTGTTTTATTATTCAATTGAGTCAGTCCTTGTGAGGAGAAAGGTTGCTATTTTTGGACCTCTTTTAACCCTAACATAGATAATCTCTTGAAGTCTTCTAGTTTTTAGAGTAATGTCTTCTATTTTTTTTTTTTTTTTTTTTTTGCCTACACAGTGTGAAAAATAAATCTGGAAGACTATATTCAAAATTGTCAATACTGCTTTTCTTTAAAGGGTTAAATTTTAGGCTACTGAGAGAAAGAGAGGGATAATCTGTGTTGTTTGAATTTTTTACAAGTGTTTTTTTGATAATCAGGAAAAGGAAATTAAAGAACAAAGTCTAACTAATGTTATCCAGTGAGTGTTTATTATATAATAATCCTTATATGATCTCTTTGAATCCCTTTGATAACATTTGAGGTAAATCCTATTTCCCTACTTTATTAATGAGGAAACTGAGGCTCAAAGAGACTGTGTCCAGGTAATGGTGATGCTGAGATTCGAACTTAGGTCTATTTGAGCCCACAGTCCATGTGGTTAATCATGGTGTTACGCTGCCTTACTGTTCTGCTCATGATAGCTGATAATTGAGTTGGGAATTGATGGCTCACTTCTCATTTTACTCAATGTTATATGGCTGGTTCATGTGTGAAGATAAGTGCACCTGGAGCTCAGTTTTCAGATCAGAAGTGAATATTTCATTTCTAATTACCAGGAATATCTAGTATCATATTTTAATAGTCATAGAACTGTTTCTTCCTATTGAATAGCCACATTTCTATCTCAGTGGAAATTTTACCACTTGGTTCAGGTGTCTTGCCTTCTATTAGTTCTCCTATGATTGATTCGCATATCTTGGATATAACATCCTACACATTTAGCTGTCTCTCCATTTTGTGATATTTATCACATTTTCTTCTATTTTTGTTTTGTTTCATAACTCACTGTGGAATCAAGCAAATGTGTGGAAGCACATGAGCACAAGATTGATTAAAGACAATGTATTCCATTCAATTGTGTGTGCTAACAATTGGAATTATATTTCACACCAAATCTTGCTTTCCATGTAATATCTCATTTCTCTTTTTAAGACAAAATTTACTTATGCTAAGAAATCAGCTATGTGGATAAATTAGAAAGAGGCCACGAGGAAGGCCTGTGAAAATATCTGTGTGTGTGTATTTTTTTTTTTTTTACCTAAACTACAGATGATTTTCATTCAACTGTAAACATATCCTTTGTTTTAAAAATAAATATTGTGAGTTTTATTGAAAAATATATATACTCATCTTAGGAAAATATGTATTGGATTTAAAATGTTAGTGTATTAATTGTTGTAGGAATATGCTTTGCTTCAAATTTGAAATAGGAGGTTGATCCCACTCTGAAGAGATTCTGTGTGGTGATTAACCCTAAAAGAAAGTGTTGAAAATCAAGAAAACCAGCTACAGAAATGAGATTGAATGAATGTGGTATCTGCAGTAACACAAATGCTGCCTAATGGAAGGAGGATATTCGGGAGTCCTTTCCAGTTTACCTACTGAACTTTTCATTTAATTAATCTACACCTTGAGTTTCCTTATTATTAAGTAAAGGTGATAATAAAGAATTCATTCCATAAAGAAAACTTTGAAGAAAAGTTCATTTTTTAAAGTTATTATTTATATGCAGTGCAAATCTTCATGAAGATATTGATATTAATGTAATTTTAGAAATAGAAATAATAAAATAATTGCTAACTAAATTGAAGTTCCTTTGACCAATTTGTCTGGTAGATTTACATATATCCAGGTGTTAGACATAAAAACTTGTATTAAGAGAATATGCATTTTTAGAAGCAAACAAAAGATACGCAAAACCAAAAATTTCCACTAGAGATTGTGACTAGTATACTTTGATATTAATTTTCGTTAAATGCAACTTATTTCTTCTTTTATTAAACAGATATTCCATGCATACTTTTGGTGTGTACGTGAATCAGAATTGACTTGATGGCAACGGATTTGGTTTTTTGGATTTAGTGTGGAGGCCAGGGTACAGATGAAGAGAGTTACTTCTTACCCATAAGTCAAAACCAAACCAGTTGCCATCAAATCGATTCTGACTCATGCAGACCCCATGTGTTTCAGAGTAGAACTGCTCTCTACAGTGTTTTGAAAGGCTGTAACCTTTTGGAAGTAGATCAGCGAACTTTTCTTCTGAGGTGTCTCTGGGTGGATTTGAGCTGCCACCATTTCGGTTAGCAGCCAAGCGCTTAACCGTATGCACCACCCAGAGATTCCTCTTCTTACCCATTAAGGTTCATTTTTGCAAGTATAAACACCTTTTTGCCAGAATAAAGTGGAGTCCTTATGAGTGAAAACTTCTTATATTTCTCCAGGTTGAAGTAAACTGAAACATCCTCATTGCTAGAATGATGAGACAACCTGAGAAAAACTGAAGCACAGTTTTTCTCATGTTCAATTCCTATTAACAAAGGAACTAAATTGCATATATTCAAAGCAAAACATCATACATTAAAGCAGTACAAGTCCACTTATTGCAAACATCTAAGCGCTTTCAAATATTTTGGCATTGTGAGCTAGGGAGTACATGGTTCACAGTGAATGGTCAAAATATTTTCTTTTTCCCCCCCTTAAACTCAAATACATTGATGTTTATTGTTTAGTATAGAATTTTTAAAATTGTGATTAAAAAAATGAAAGCATTCTCTTTTCTAGAGCATCTTGCTTTAGTCTCAGATCACAACATTAAAAAAAACCTTGACATAAAAATTGTATTAATAATTCATGGACTATATTAATGGCTGAGTTAAAACTTTAACAAGTTAGTGTTACAAAACTGTCAAAAACGTAACAGCCCTGCCTTCTTTAATTTCAACTGCTTCTGATGAAGCGTAGGGAAATGTCTTATTGGTGTGCAGTGTTACCAATTATCTGACAGAGCCAGAGTGTCTTTCCAGCTAATCAGAAATAAGAGTGCAGAATTAAATCTCCCGTGTGAAACTCATCATTTACATATTTATGATTCAGAAATGATAATAAGGCTAATGAGAAACTCACATACTGCCTTTAAAAGTCAAGCCAATCTTACAGTTAATTTTCAACAGATAACTCTCCTGATCCATGGTTGTCAAAAGATGATGTCTGTTGATGACAGTTTAGTTTAATTAAATATTACAAGTTATTTGTGTGGACTTATCCCTACACTATATAAGGGGGTTTGATTTTAAACTTCCACTCTTTGGGCTAAGGGTGAGATACAGGGTTAATGGAAATAGGTGTAACACAAGGAATTTATACACATATGATGCATTGGGAAAATGCTGATAATATATGCATGTATGCACACATCTGACCCCAGCACTACTTTATACATGTCTGGGAGGATCAGAAAGTTGGTGACCAGTTGTAGATTGTGAGGGTTCTTTAAAGCTGTTAAGAGCTCGGAGTCGTGTGTTGCATATACATTTCTGAGTTCCGGCAATACGTTGTGTGCTATGATTATGCTCATTAAGTGGCACCATCTTCCAAGCTGAGACATTTGAATATGTTCACTGCTGCAACATCATTAACTAAAGAGGTGACGTTCTCCCACCCCCACATCCACTCTCAATAAGAAATGCCTTACACAAGTCATCAATTTGCTGATGCTGGCAGCTGGCCCTTTCTGTGTATGACACAAGTTTCAGTTCTCTGTGGGCGTTCTTATTTGTGCAAGGATTTGGGGCAAGTTTTCTGTAATCCAGTATATCATAGATCTTATTTTCAAAGTACACTTTGTTCGTCTGAGATGGCTTTAACTAAAATAAACTTGAATTGAAAAGTTTTAGTGCCATAAATGTGTGTGCTTATTTCTATTTTGCTTTCTTTTTAACTCCTTTCTTCAGAAGAATTTTTACACTGAATAACATATTGCTGTGTAGAAAAGAAGAGACACTTGGCT
Source organism: Trichechus manatus latirostris (assembly GCF_000243295.1). Classification (NCBI taxonomy): domain Eukaryota; kingdom Metazoa; phylum Chordata; class Mammalia; order Sirenia; family Trichechidae; genus Trichechus; species Trichechus manatus. The sequence continues at coordinate 22,100,284 of NW_004443961.1, read as the reverse complement.
GTTTTAAGCTCTGTTACAGTGCTGTTTAATATCTTACTATCATAAACACTATTATAAGGATGATGACGTAATAATAATAGTCACAAATAACAACAATACCAAGACCATGTTGTTGAGTCCATTCTGTCTCATGGTCCCCGCATATGTTACAGAGAACTGCTCCATTGTATTTTCTTGGCTGTAATCTTAATGGGAGCAGATTGCCGGACCTATTCTCTGAAGTACCACTGGGTGGGTTTGAACTGTCAACATTAAGTTTAGCAGCCTAGTGGCAGTTTGCACCACCTAGGGACACTCCTTGGAACCATAATCGGTTGCTATCCATTCGATTCTGACTCATATTAACCAGTGAAAAAAAAGGAAGAAATACCACAAGTCGATTCTAACTCAATGTGACCTCATGTATGTCAGAGTAGGATTGTGCTCCACAGGGTTTTCAATGGCTGATTTTTTTTGGAAATAGATCAGTAGGCTTTTATTCTGAGGTGCTTCTGGGTGGACTCAAACCTCCAATCTTTTGGTTAGCAGCCAAGGGTGTTAACCATTCCCATCACCCAAGAATTCAGGCAATTAGAGCCCTAGGAAAGGAAAATGCCATCATGTCTTAAACAGAAGCTCGTATCTGCACCATTGTATTCATTTTCTACTGCTGTATAACAAGTTAAAACAACCCTAGTGACTTAAAACAATAAAAATTTATTTGACCTTTTTTGAAGGTCAGTTGTCTGGGCATAGTTTGTCTGGGTCCTTTGCTCAGGGTCTCACAAGCTGAAATCAAGGTGTCATCTGGGACTGCGGCCTTCTCCAAAGCTCAGGGTCCTTTTCCAGTCGCATGTTGTTGGCACAATTCAGTCCCTTGGGGTTGTAAGACTGGGGCTGTAAGGTCCTAGTTGTTGTACACAGTTTTCCTGTAGTGTGACCTTCTTCAAAGGCAGTTCACTGCCTAGTAGCTTGCTTTTTCCAGGCCAACAGAAGATTCTATTGCTCCAGTCTGCCAAGACGGAGTCTTATATAATGCCACATAATCATGAGAGTGACATCTCATCACGTTTGCCATATACGATTGGTAAGTCACAGGTCTTGCTGTCACTCAAGGGCAGGGAATTATACAAGTGTATTAAATCATTTGGGATCACCTTAGGATTTATCTGTCAGTCCACCACAATCAACCAAAGCCCCCAGGGCATACTAGTTAAGAGCATAGGCCCCAGCTCATAGAAGATCAAACATCAGCTCTATAATTTACCGGATGTGTCATCTTTTAGAGGTACTTAAACATTCTGTGCCTCATCTTTTTCTTTATAAAATAAGGTTAATAATGAGATCTACTCCTAATATTGTTATGAAGATTAAATGTATTAACTCATTTTAAACCCTTAGAACAGCACCTGGTGCACAGTAAACTCTCAATAAATAAAAGTTACTGTTGCTGACTTTATGGTGAATATAAGGAATTCTAATTTCTACATGTTTAAGGGAGGAGGTAGCCACTACTAAATGATGAAGAAGTTGACCTTATAGGGAAATGGTAAAAGTTATATCTTATCCCTAAATAATTCCCCTCCTAGACTCTAATCATGGAAGTTGTTATTATATCCTTGCATCTTGATTTTTGGAGAAGATGTCCTAGTGAGTAAGATTTACGTCTTAAATGCCTCTCACTGTAAACATATAGTAATGTCAGATAAATTTAAATAAATAAATAAATAAACCAACATGGCCCAACTAGGGTAAAAAAAATCATGTCTATGACCAAGAAACAGAAAAGAACCAGACAATGTGAAGCACTGTAATGGAGGAAATGACTCTACAGCTAGAAGTAGAGGACAAGGTCTAGAGTTTGGTTTATCTAAGCTACAGTCGTCTGAAAGTACATTTTGTGTAAAATGAACTAGAGCCAGGCTAATGTCTTAATGCCAGAAACTGGGTTTGGGCTTCCCCTTTCACCCTCAGCTGTGATAGTAGGTGAGGGAAAACAAAATGTGTGGCTGTGTACTACATGGGAGATGAATTAACACACACATACACACATATACACATACACACACGTGCATGCATGCTACAAAGGCAGAGGAAAATACTCACTTTTAGTCAGAATCTGAAAAAAAGCTTTCTTGATGGCTCTGAGCTTGGATCTTCTACCTTTACAATAACATCACAGGACAGAAAAATTAAACTGGATTTTTATGATCTCGTTTTAGAATAGGGGTCTGGAGAGACAGAACAAGCAATTGCAGAACCATCAGGTCAGGTAGGATAAGCTCAGAGGGAGGGAGAGAAAAAAAATTAACAAAAAACAAAAACAAATAGTCTCCCTTTAAAATGAGCTTCCAAACAAAAATGCTAAAATATATGGAGCCCTGGTGGTGCAGTGGTTAAGAGCTGTGCTGCTAACCAAAACGTAGGCAGTTCAAATCCACCAGCCACTCCTTGGAAACCCTATGGTCCAGTTCTTGTCTATCCTATACAGTCACTATGAGTCGGATTCAACCCAGTAGTAATGGGTATATGACGTATAATGCCAAAAACAGCAAGCAGATCATGAATTCACTACAAAAAAAATTAATTTTGTGAAAACATTTTTTAAAGTATAAAATGAGTATTTGGGATGAAATAAAGGAAATCTTGATGGCATACTGGTTAAGTGCTACAGCTGCTAACCAAAAGGTCGGCAGTTCAAATCCACTAGGCGTTCCTTGGAAACTCTATGGGGCAGTTCTACTTTGTCCTATAAGGTCACTACAAGTTGGAACTGACTCAGCGGCAATGGGTTTGGTTTGGTTTTGGTTTAGTGAAATAAAAGGCAGACATTATTTCCATAAAAATACAAAAATTGAAAAAAATAGAGAAAT
>NW_004443961.1:22074650-22097332 GCF_000243295.1 Trichechus manatus latirostris | reverse complement strand
ATAAAATTTAGGTATCACTGAGGTCTTCTTTTCAAAACAAGTAATAAAGAGACAAAAAAAGCATGGTGAGACTCTTTAAAAATACAAAATAATAGTGAAGGGATGTGGGGGATAGACTGTATGTTGGTTTCCTAGTGCTGCTGTAACAAAATATTACAAATTCAGTGACATAGAATGGAATTATGGTCGCTCATCTCTGGAGGCTGAGTCCAAAATAGGGTGTCAGTCGTGCTGATTTCTTCTGAAGCTTTGAGGGAGAATCTGTTCCATGCCGCTCTCCTAGCTTCTGGTAGCTCCAGGGCCAATAGAACTGCACCTAGATTTGGGAAGCTTTTCTTTATTCTATCATGTCTCTCATGACATCTCTGGCACTGGTTCTTTCACCAAGGCCATATTTTTAACTACTGATCTTCTTTTGTTTCAAACTTTCACATTCCAATCACCAGTAATTATCAGTGCATCTTGTTTGTATGTTTGACCAATTTCAGACTGCAGAAGTTGGTAAAAATCTTCAATTTTTTCATCTTTGGTATTAGTGGTTAGTGCATAAATTTGAATGATAGTCGTATTAACTGGTCTTCCTTTAGTCATATGGATATTATCCTATCACTGATAGTGTTGTACTTGACAATGAATGTAATGCCATTTCTCTTCAATTTGTCATTCCTGTCATAGTAGACCATATGATTGTCTGATTCAAAATGGCCAATACCAGTCCATTTCAGCTCACTAATGCCTAGGATAGCTATCTTCAAGTATTCCATTTCATTTTTTTAAATTTCCAACTTTTCTAAATTCCTAATTTGTACACCGCACTTTCCAATGATTAATGGATATTTGCAGCTGTTTCTTCTCATTTTGAGTCATGCAACATTAGCAAATGAAGGTTCCATCCACATCATTAAGGTTGACTCTACTTTAAGGAGGCAGCGCTTCCCCAGTCATATTTTGAGTGCCTTCCAACCTGAGGGGCTCATCTTCTGGCACTATATCAGACAATATTCTGCTGCTGTTCATAAGGTTTTCAGTGGCTAATTCTTTTTAGAAGTAGACTGCTGGGTCTTTTTTCCTAGTCTGTCTTAGTCTGGAAGGTCCGCTGAAACCTATCCACCATGGGTGACCCTGCTGGTATTTGAAATACCAGTGGCATAGTTTCCAGCACCACAGCAACGCACAAGCCTCCACAGTACGACAAACAGACAGACAAGTGGTGAACCAAAAGATATACCTGAGAACAAACGAGTATGATTAGCAACAATATTTGCTAGAAGACAATGATGTACTTTCTTTATATAATAATACTAGTTAATTGTTATTTTGGACTTATTTTGTGTTCAAAATTATTTGTATGTTTAATGAGATAGCTTTTATTATTATTTTCATTTTACAAATGAGAAAACTGAGATCCTGAGAAATTAAGAGACTTTCCTAAATTTACACTGCCAGTAAAAGTAAAACTGGGGCTTCCTAGTTGATGAAAGACATTGAGGCACTGAATACCATTCCTCAATCTTAGGAACTCTCTTAGACTTTACCCCTGCATGTTTTCATTTGTATCCTTTTTGCTATAACAAAACTGTAATTGTAAAGAAAAAAAAAAGGTAAAGCTGTTAATCACTTTGTAAAGAGGATACAACTTTTATACCCAGTTTATTTATTATTTGAGAATGATTTAACCTTGTTTTATACCTATATTAATCATCATTTGAGATTGAGTAGTAGATATTTTTCATGATAATACAATGAAAAGAGTTTAACTTCCAAAATCATTCAACTCTTAGAGGATAAGTGAACCCAGTGAATCCAGGAAACCCAGAAACAGGATCCAAGGAAGAATAACAAGCATAGAGCTTGACACATAATGTCAATAAGTTTAATTAACTACTTACTATAAAAATAATAATAACTATTTTCTGAGTTTAGACAAGTAAAGTAAATACTCTAAAACAAAAATTCTACATTAAGAAGACGTGTTGGTTGGGATAGTAGTTGTAATGGATAATTAAAGCACGTCTATGTTTAATACCATATTTGGGAGGAAGACATAAATATTTAATAACATTAGACCTTGTTAGAGAAATATGTCAAGAATGTATGTTAAAATTAGAAGATGGGATGTAGAAAATAGTATTAATTCAGCTGTATCAGAGAAGAAAAAAGAAAAAGAATTGTAGACATAAATCACAGAATAAAATGGTGTGAACAAGTTCAACTATTTCATCAAAATAATTGTAAGTGGATTATATACACCTTCTAAAGCACAAAAACTTTTTAGATAGAAATAGCTTATCTACTATTGTATTTTGCAAGAGACACATCACAAATAAAACCACAATAAAATATTTCAAATAAAGAAATAAACAAAATATATATTTAATCAACCCTATTCAGAAGAATACTGTTATATCAATACAAAACAGATGAAATTAAAATTAGGGCAAGAACATTAACATAGAAAAAGAGGTATGCAGCATAATAATAAAAGAAAAATTTACCTTGAAGACACAAAAATTATCGAATTTTATGTACCTAACATCATAGTCAAGAAATTAATGAAGTAAAAATTGCAAGCAATTCAATTTCACCAAACACTGATAAGCCAATGAGACAGAGAAAATAAAATCCCTAATCCTAAATACATTTTTTAAAGGAGACATGTAATATATACAAAACTGACTACAATTAATAGAATTGATTTTTCACAAAATACATTTTATAGCCATAAGGCAATTAAATGAATAATCAGCACTTAAAAAATAGCTTAATAAAATAAAATATACTTCAAATTTTTGAAATGCATTCAGACATAATTTATGGTTTCAAAGTAAAATACTTTACTATTATGACTGATTTTTTAAAATGTAAATGCAGTATTTTATATTCATACCTTTTCAGTTTCATCTTATTAAACAGTTGGCCCTTTGTTTCAACCTGACAAGATCATCTTGGATATTAACTCTATAACCCATTGTACTTTTTATTCCTCTATGATTTGTGTCACTTTCTATATTAATAAGCATGCCTTCCATACATTCATTTGAGTCATTTATAAAAATGACTTTGTTAACACAAAGTACAGAGATTTAAACTCCTAATGTATCTAACTAGTGATGGACTAATGCATTAACCCTTCCAGATGAAAGATTTGTATTTTAATTATCTCCTTTGTATTCTCTGATAATGTGTAAGGCTGTAATAATGCAGCTTCCCTTTTAAGCTTGTGATCAAGTATGGACATACACTCCTTTTTACTTATTCATAACATTACTGACAAAACATTGATACATTAAACATAGAAAAGGGCTTTCCTAAAAGGAACGAAGAACTAAACAAAGACAACACATGGATACTCTGACTCGCAGGTATAACTTGTTTTCTAAATCATGTAGATATTTCTTTGTTTACATGAGATATAATAAAGAAAAAAAATTCCCACTATTCTGACTTTCCAAATTTTCATTAATACTAGCTATAGAGTTCACCTATAAGTAGTGTCTTCAAGCAGTTAGATTCATTAAATTCAAAGCCAGGAAACAGTATATACAATTTTATCTCACACACGATTTTGTAGCTGATCTCCCCAATTTTACACAGCTCATCAAAATTGTTATATCTCAAGAGATTAAAATAACAATAGTATTCATGCCAAAAAATCCATTTACATAGTAATAAGGGGAATTGTTCCATAAATACAGTGCATTATAAACGAGAGCTCTTAATTTACTACGACACCCTAAATGCAAGCACTTGATTAGATGTTAAAGAATGTGGGTACCAACTCTTAACTGCCATGCTATGCAGTGTGAGTTAGAACAAACTTGACTTCAGTTTTCTTATCTCAAAATGATGGAGTTGGAATAAGTTAGCCATACGGTTTCTTCTTTCTATAATCTATAATCTTTTGTTGAGCTATCATTCTCCCCTCCCCCTTCTGTTCAAAGCTTGGCTTGCCATAAGACTAAAAAAATTTTTCTAATATATCTCAGCTTCCTAGAAAAATTCCTTTTTTTTAAATACCTCTGTGCAGAGATAACTCATTTGTTTCTGATTTAAGCTCATGCTCTTCCTTTTGTTGGCTTATTTCTTCCTTTTCATGGGTTTGCCAATTGTGGAACTGGTCTCTCTGCAGCTAGGCTTTATTCAGGTAGCCTGTTGACTTTCTTGATAGAGAATTAATTCCTCTCCAGCTTTTCAGTCTCCAAGAGGCATATCAAGCTTTCCTTTTATTGCTTGAATCTTCTTTATGTTGAATGTTGTCTGCTATTTCCCTAAGCCTACTGAGGGTAAGTCTTTAGCCAAATGCAAATACTACCCAGTGCAATCTAGTACATGACCTTAATCTTGCTCAGGCATATCCTTAGCCTCTGATGACCCAGCAAAGCTGTTTATAATCCCTTCTCTTAAATGCACACTTCTAGAGAAAAGTTATTAACTTCTCCCCCAAATGCCTGTATCAACAATTTTTGTTCATAGGCATTAAAAGGCATCAACTATCTGACATAAAAGTTCAGGTTCCCTGTTGCAGTAAGGTGCACACCTGTGGCATACCATGGAATTTTACTGCCTGGTCATCTCACTTTTCCATATGTTCTGAATTTGTAGAAAACAAGTAAATTGAAGAAAGTCAACTTGCCGTTTCTAGAGATTTGTAAATTATAACTTATTCTAACTGAATATATTAACCAGTAGCAGCTACTTTTGATTTGCTAGTGAAACTTAGATCTTGTCTTATAGGGGTAGTGACATTTGAACTCAGTGTTTAAGCATAAGTAATACTTCAGAGTAGAGAGAGAAAAGAACGTCAGATAACAACATGGAAATAATGAGTATGTTGTGTTTGGGATCAGAGACATGTTCTTATCTGTTTAGAGTATGAAGAATGTTTAGAGATGTGAGATTAAAGTGATAGGCTGGTAAACATTAGCAAAGATCTAGTCTTAAAGAGTTTTTGTTAATATATTAGTGAAAGACAAACTTTTATAATGTATATTTGAGGAGAGTAGCATAATCATATTTGTGTCCTAGCATAGTCATGAAGAGAATGAAATGGAGGGAGAGATTGGAGGTGAGAAAAAGTTAGGAGATACATGTGAACTGAGATAGTGACAGAGGAAAGGAGAAAAAGAGAGGACTTGATAACCACCTGATACGGAGGTGACAAAGAGTAGAAGGTAGAATAGAGAGGGTGAGGTCGTATTTTATATTTTAGTAAACAAGTAGATGGCGATGTTATTAATTTTATTAGAAAATGGGAGGAAAGTACAAGCTTGGGCAACCTGAGGGAAGACATGATTTCAACTTTAGTAGTGTTGAGTTTAAAGTACTTGTGGTAGAGATGTCTAACAGGAAAATAAAAATCTGAAGCCTCGGGAAAAGGTGGGATGTAGAGGTATGGAATTTGAAAGGAGGTTGAAGCTAAAATACAGCCCTTGTTAATAATGCTGTGTCCATAAAATGAAGGGAAATCTTTAGGAGTACAGAGCTTAGATGTTATTCTTATAGCAAAGACACCTACATCATTTATTTCTTAATACCAAAGACAATTAAATCTGTAAATGCAGTGATTGTATGTTCATTTGACTCCTAGAATGCAAAGTTACCACATGGTTTAAAATAAATATAATAAATGAGGATAAATTATATGATAAACTATCAAGCAACATATCAGATTAAGATATTAACCACTGTTTATTATATTTTACCCGAGACATTTTGTCTTTGGAAATTTGAGTTAAATTTGACTCAGACTCCTTAAGTGAAAAACCCAGTGTTCTTTCAATCATATGAAGATTTATATATGTATATATATATATATATATATATATGTATGTGTGTGTGTGTGTGTGTGTGTGTGTATGTATTTTTAAGAGAGATAAGGAGTTTTTGCTTCTCTGGAGTCCTTTGTGCTCTAAGTTCCTCCTAAGTTATCTTCTCAGTCTCCATGATTCCTTTTGAACATGTGCCTATTCTGTTTTTCCACCTTACTTCATCCTATTAGATCCCAATTTTTCTCTTCCCCTAGAAGCCAGAATAGGACTTGGGATGAGGTAACTATCTAATGATGGTTTGGCATAAAAGAAGGACAGGATGTTGCTAGACGTGTTGTTATTGTCGTTAGGTGCCATTGGGTTGGTTCTGACTCATAGTGACCCTATGTGCAACAGAAAGAAACAATGCCTGGTCCTGCACCATCCTCACAATCATTGTTATGTTTGAGCCCATTATTGCAGCCAGTGTGCCAATCTATCTCATTGAGGGTCTTCCTCTTTTTTGTAGCCCCTCTACATTACCAAGCATGATGTCTGTCATGGATTGAATTGTGTCCCCCCAAAAATGTGTGTCAACTTGGCTAGGCCATGATTCCCAGTATTGTGTGATTGTCCATCATTTTGTCATCTGATGTGATTTTCCTTTGTGTTGTAAATCCTACCTCTGTGATGTCAATGAAGTAGGATTAGTAGCAGTTATATTAATGAGGCAGGACTCAATTTACTAGATTAGGTTACATCTTAAGTCAATCTCTTTTAAGATATAAAAGAGAGAAGCGAGCAGAGAGACAGGGGGACCTCATACCACCAAGAAAGTAGTGCCTGGAGAATAGCGCGTCCTTTCCACTCAAGGTCCCTGTGCTGAGAACCTCCTAGTCCAAGGACGATTGATGGCAAGGACCTTCCCCTAGAGCCAACAGAGAGAGAAAATCTTCCCCTGGAGCTGGCACTTTGAATTTGGACTTCTAGCCTCCTAGATTGTGAGAGAATAAATTTCTCTTTGTTAAAGCCATCCACTGGTAGTATTTCTGTTATAGCAGCACTAGATAACTAAGACAATGTCCTTCCCCAGGGATTGGTCTCTCCTGAGACCATGTCCAAAGTACGTAAGATGAAGTCTTGCAATCCTTGCTTTTAATGAGCATTCTGGCTGTATTTTTTCCAAGACGAGATTTGTTTGTTCTTCTGGCAGTCCATGGTATATTCAATATTCTCCACCAACATTATAATTTAAAGTCATCAATTCTTCTTGAGTTTTCCTTATTCATTGTCCATTTTTCACATGCATATGGGGTGATTGAAAATACCATGGCTTGGTCATGCTTGACCCAAGCTAGATGTGTAGCATATTAATATTAATAATATCATAGATTGCCATTCTCGAAAATTTCTCTGCCATTTATTCCCTCTGAAACTTCACAAAGGTCATTCCTACATATAGGGTTCTGACCTACTACCCAACTTTTTAGTTCCTCTTTCATCATCCTAAGCTTGCAAAACCACAACCACTCACTCGAAATCACGTTCATATTTGTTTGTTGGCAGGAATCTAAGTTTCCTGGGTAGAATGAGTGGTTTTTGATTGGCTGTTTACCTAAAGAGGTTGGTGGTTTGAACCCACTCAGCAGCACCATAGAAGAAAAATCTGGTGAGCTGCTTCCATAAAGATTACAGCCAAGAACCCTATGGGGCAGTTCTACTCTATAACATATGGGGTTGCCATGAGTTGGAATCCACTTGAAGCAATGGGCAATCTTTATGTATAGCTATTGTTTTCCTCATTTCAGTCATTCCTAGATATATACAGATAGCCTCAACTTCATGCTAAAGAAGTGCATTAAAGGGTGTCCAAAAACACATACATTTTCTCTCTGAGAAAAATTCTGGAATTAGCTCTTAAAATAACAAGCTTCCCTCTTAGTTATAATATTATAAGTTAAATATTCATGACTCTCATTAGCTCTTACCTTATAAAATTCTATTAGTTGTCTTCCCCCCTTAAATATGCTCAAAACTAATAAATATATGTTGATAACTTCAGTGATTGCTATTTTATTTTGTAGAAATGAGGTATATTTCGAGAAACGGTCTCTAAGAAATTGATTAAAAAAAATGTATAAAAGTGGTTATTTAGTTTCCAGAACAAATCCTGTGTTTCATAAGATTGCGATAAAAGATAAAATATCTTGGAGTTGTGTCAGAGGCGCTCATTTGGAGAATAGCATGTAAGTAGAAACAGTCTCTTGAAAAGGAAAAATTACAGGAATAGAGCAGATGTGAAAAATGGTGAAGACGAATGTACTGCAAATAGAAAAATTGTGCCTAAAATAAGTGGCACTATTAAACACTGAAAGCATTGTGGCTTTGTATTGTCCTACCTACTTGAAGTATTTTTTGGTAAAAAGAAATCAAGGTTATACATTGCTATGATTAGTATCTCTCTAAGAAGGATGGGGATATCATGGATAGACCATCTCTATAAGATAGTACTGCACTGTGGAGAATCTTGTCAATCTATTGAACAACAAAGAAACACCAGACAACGAAAGCTCAAGTGAAAAATATAATTCCATAAACGCACAGGGACAAGTCCTTAAAAACGGAGAGAGTCCCGTTCTCAAAGAGATGATAGCAATAACTGAACAACTCTGTAGCTCTCAAGATAAAGGCTCAGATAGAAATGAGAAGTCTTAGAACCAATTTCTCCCAGGGAGCTATCCAGGGTTCTGACCACGCGAAGTCCCAAAGTCTCGGGAATACATAGAGGAGACTTTCTCTACTCCAGGAAAACTGTCAATTTTAATGTTTATTCTGCTTGGTCTTGACTAATTCCAAAGTCAGTTCGTTTATTTAAAATGCATTTTAATAATATACTCATGTATCAAACATTTCTTTTTATCCTCATAAAACCCCGTTGCCGTCGAGTCGATTCCAACTCATAGCAACTCTATAGGACAGAGTAGAACTGCCCCATAGGTTTTCCAAGGAGTGAGTGGTGGATTCCAACTGCCCACCTGTTGGTTAGCAGCCGTAGCTTGCCTTAGCTGTCTTCATAATCATGTGAAATTAGGATTTAGTTTATACAACTTGGCCAATATTATACAAGTAGTAAATATTTGCAGAAAGATTTGAATCTAGGTCTTTCTGGACTTAAATCACATGCCCTCTCTTATACCATGGTTGTAACTTGCTTAGCTTTGGTAGAATAGGACTGGACTATAAAAGGAAGAAAAAATACATTCAGCTAGTTATGAACTTTAAGGTAAATTGAGGCTTTATGTTATGTAAGATTTAAATCTCCTGCATTACAAGGATTAGAAAACTCCTTCACTCTTAAGAGTTTGATACCATGGATAGCAGAGTCATACTGTGGGCAGAAATTTATGCTTACTTTTAGGGTTACACTGAGCCTTTCTTTTATCTGTCATGAAAAGTAGAGGAGATAGTTCAGAAAAAAAACGAGTAAAGGACACACTTCGGAAAGTGGAGGATAGGCTCAGATGTATATGAGAATGAAAACTACACTGATTTGATTATATCAGCTGTACCAGACACTTATGTAGGTGAAAACTAATGTTTTAGTTAGTTGTTTCTGACTTGATTTTTCTCATAGGAAGTTTTTTAATGGTACTTCAACTATGACCCACACTTGATGCCTACAGTGATTAAAATAATAACTGATAATCCAGGTCTCTTGAGTAAAAAGGACTTTCACACCTATGTTTATATTTAATTCCAATGAAAACTTTTACATTTCATGAATGCAATATCCATCATGATCAAAATTCTCATAACCTGCAGTATTTTCTTAAATTAAATATAAAATTATGTACATAGTTTGAGTTATGTGCATTTTATTGCATTAGTATTCTCTAAGACATATGATTGTTAACAGCCAACACTGTATCATAAAGCCAAATACTTTATTATTCATTAGCAGAATAGCAGAATTTGTGAAGTTTAAATGATGCATTTTCAAGGCAATTGAGAGATAATCAGAGTTATAAGTTTCAAGGCATATTTTAATTTTAATTTATAGTTCACATGCATATGCAAATAACTTTATATAAATTTCCTTTAAAATGTTGACATAAAAGATCTACTTTCTTGTCCTCAAGCGTAGATATAAGAGGAATATTCTTCCTAGTTTGTAAAATAAATTCCTTTTGACTAAAATGTATATTTGTGGGGTTTGAGTACTTGTTGAAAATATGTTAGTTTATAATTCTATGAAAATAACATGTTGTTCTTATTGTTAGGTGCTGTTGAGTCCATTCTGACTCATGGCAACTCCATGTACAATGGAACAACACTGCCTGGTCCTGTGCCACCCTCACAATCATTGCTATGTTTGAGCCATTGTTGAAGCCACTGTGTCAATCCATTCTGTCAAGGGTCTTCCTCTTTTTCACTGACCCTCTACCTTACAAAGCATGATGTCCTGCTGCAGGGACTGGTCCCTCCTGATAACATGTTCAAAGTACGTGAGACAAAGTCTTGCCATCCTTGCTTCCAAGGAGCACTTTGGCTATACTTCTTCCAAGACAGATTTGTTCATTCTTCTGGCAGTTCATGGTATATTCAATATTCTTAGCCAACACCATAATTCAAAGGCATCAATTCTTCTTCGGTCTTCTTACTCATTGTTCAGCTTTCGCATGCATATGAGGTGATCGAAAATACCATGGCTTGAATCAGGCACCTTAGTCCTCAAAGTGACATCTTCGCTTTTTTAAACTTTAAGAGGTCTTCTGCAGCAGATTTGCCAATGAAATATGTCATTTGATTTCTTGACTGCTGCTTTCATGGGAGTTGATTGTAGAAAACTAAGCATAAGTAGTTTGATCTATCTTAGAAGTGTTTATAATAATTTGATTATATTTTTCACCACCAGGTACTATGATAATCAGCACTGTTTATAAATATTTAACATAATAGGTCAAAGTTAAGTATTTTAAAATAACAATTTTTTCCCTCTTACTGATATTGTTTTATTAAGATCAATCTATATGCTGTGAAAAAGTGGAAAGGATATTTTTGATATTCTAGAAACAAGCTCCACGCTCTTTTCTCCTGAGGCAAACTAATTAAAAATATTATTTTTCTCTATAAGCTTTAATGCTATGCTAATAAGCAACTAAATTTCTAGAACCAAAAAAACCAAACCCATTGCTGTCAAGTTGATTCTGATTCATAATGACCCTATAGGACAGAGTAGAACTACCCCATAGTGTTTCCAAGGAGTGGTTGGTGGATTTGAACTGCTGACGTTTTGGTTAGCAGCCATAGCTCTTAACAACAGTGCCACCAGGACTCCAAATGACTAGAGTGAGTCATTAAAATATTGTCTGTTTTAATTCATTCACCAACTGTAGGCTTAATCGAGAAAGAGGTTCAGAAATCTGCATAGGGAACCCACTGAATTTTTGGCTGGATACAGGTTTGTGCAAGCATAAGGTAAAACCCAAATATATTGGACAAGAGTGAATTATGAAGGAATAACAATTACCTGTTGCTGTACAGAAAACAATTCCCAGAGCAAAAAAGACACAAAGATATAACTATAATGTATGTTTCTTCCAGCTAGAGTGAAGAAACTTCTTTGACTATACAGGGAATTAATTAGAAATTCCAGAAGGCCACACCTCAGAAGTGAAGATGAATTAGCCCTACAATGAAGGTTACATTTGACCTTCCAAAAAAGGTATTAAAGACAAACCAGAAAGGACCACACTAATTAGCAAGTTCCATAACTGCGTGCCATAAAAATCCAACACACTTTATAGGAGTAGAACAAAATCCTGCCCTTTGCAATGCAAAATTCACAATGTCTGGCATTCAATTAAAAATTACTGTAGATAAGATGGAGCAGGAAAATGTGACCAATAACAAAAAAAGTAAATAAATAAATCACAGATTTAGCTGCCAAAAACATTAAAGTTGGTGTAGCAAATAAGGAAAACATGAAAATGAGGAAAGAAATGGAAGATATAAAAAAGAACCAGGTGAGATCTTTAGAGATGAAAATTACAACATCTGAAAGAAGAACAGACTACATACCTGAAAGAAGAACAAATCTGTATAATTATTTGAAGAAATAATTCTTAACATGATATTCTAGAAAAAATGATAATCAGTTTCCCATATGATGAATTTTTACAACCAAAAGCCCACAAAACTGGATGAAATTCAAGCACAAGAAAAAGAAAATCAACACATATAATAATTAAAGGCTGAAAAGCAGTGATGAAGACAAAATACTAAAATCAGTCAGAGGAAAAAAAGATGCATTATGTAGAAAGGAACAAAACAATGACATCAGACTTTTCTTCAGAAACAATACAAGCTAGAAGTCAATAAAGTGACATTATTAAAGTATTAAAAGACAAAAAACCACTGTCAATCTAGAAATCTATTTCTGTATATCTCTAAAAACTAAAAAAAGATGAACGCAAAATAAAAACTTTTTCAAAAAAAAAAACAGAAACTGAACGAATTCATTACCAGCAGATGAAACTTACAATAAATATTTAAAAACATTTAAAAAAGCTCTTTAGGCAAAAAGAAAATAAAACTATATAGGAATGTATATTAAAATAGCACAAGGATATGAAGACCACCAGGAATGGTAAATATGAGTTTAAATATAAAATAATGTTTTTATTATTTTAAATCTCTTAAAAGACATTCAAATTTCCTGACAGAGCAGGAGAAAAGGGGCGTGCAGAACTCCAATTTTAGTAAAAAGACCAGACTTAATGGTCTGAGTGAGACTGAGTCTGGAAAACATGGCTCCGGACTCTCTGTTAGCCGAAAACTAAAACCATTCCCAAGGCTAACTCTTTAGACAAAAATTAGTCTGGACTATGGGACATAAGGAAACCCTGGTGGTGTAGTGGTTAAGCGCTACGGCTGCTAACCAAAAGGTCGGCATTTCAAATACACCAGGCTCTCCTTGGAAACTCTATGGGGCAGTTCTACCCTGTCCTGTAGGGTCGCTATGAGTTGGAATTGACTCAACGGCAACTGGTGGTGGTGATGGGACATACAGTGATACTCCTGAAGAATGTGCTTCTTAGCTCAAGCAGATACATGAGACTAAATGGGCAGACCCTGTCTGGAGACGAGATGAGAAGGCAGAGAGGGTCAGGAGTTGGTTGAATGGACATGATAAATCCAGGGTGGAAAGAGGAGAATGCTGTCACAGTATAGGGAGATCAACTAGGGTCACATAACAATGTATGTATAAATTTTTTCATGAGAAACTAACTTGAATGTAAACATTCACTTAAAGCACAATGAAGTATATCCATAAAAAAAGATATTCAAATTTCTAACATACTGTAGAAGTAGAATATATGAAAACAATAGAAAAATAGATAAGAAAGGAAAATTGAAAGTATACGGTTGTAAGGATGTTGCATTACATGTGAAGTGGCACAACAATTATCTGACAGAAGACTGTAATAGGTTAAAGATGTATAATGTAAACCAAGAGTGACAATTTGAAAAGAAAACAAAAAAAGTATCACTAAAGAGCCAACACTGGAGATAAAATGAAAAAAAACCCAAAAACCTCAATTTATCTAAAACAAGTTAAAATATGAAAAAAAAGAGATAAAAAGTTTAAAGGTCAACTAGAAAATAGTTAGCAAGATGTGTATTTAAAACCATATTAAAAATCACAAATATAAAACCGTAATAAAAAATGACAAATATAAAACCATAATAAAAAATGACAAATATAAAACCATAATAAAAAATGACAAATATAAAACCATAATAAAAAATGACAAATATAAATGGGTTTAAAAATATAATTGAAAAAGCAGAGATTGTTATATTAGATAAGCAAGGTCCAGCCGTATGCTTTTGACAAGGAACACACTTTAAATATAAAAAGATAGATCAGTTAAAAGTAAAATAGATATAAAAACATATACCATGCAAATAATTATCAAAAGACAGCTGGAATGATCTTATTATTAGACAAAGTAGACTCCAGAATAGGGAATATTAAAAGAGAATTTCATAAAGATGAGTCAATTGATCCAGAAGGCATAAAAATTGTGTGTATATATCTAAAAAAAAGTCTTGAAAATATATAAATTAAAAATGATAAAATTGAAAACAAATAGTCAAATACCCTTATAACATTCCACTCAATAATTGATAGAACAAAGCAGAGAAAATCAGTAAGTGTATAGAAAACTTTAATAACACCATCAACCAACCTGATATAATTGACATTTATAGAATAATTTACCCAACCATAGCCACATCCATTTTCTTTCACGTGCCTATAAAACAATAATCAAAATAGAACATATTCTTGACCATAAAACCTATCTCAATATATTTTTAGTTAATACAATATATGGAAATGAAACAAAACATGTGCTCTTACCAAAAGGAAATTCAATTTAAAATCAATAAGATACCTGGAAATTCCCAAATATGTGGAATTAAACTACACATTTCAAAATAATCCAAGCATAAATGAGGAAATAATAAAGAAAAATAGAACACATATGAAATAAAAATCAAAACGAGCCATTTCAAAATTTGTGAGATGCAATTAAAGAAGTATTTAGGGGAAAATCCATGGCATTACTAGCATAAATTAGAAAAGAATGTCTCAAAATCACTGATCTAAACTTCAATCATAAGAAACTACTAAAAAAGACATTTTAACCTTAAAACAAGGAGAACTTCTGATATAAAGATAAGAATAGAGATCAAAGAAATATAAAACATGATGCAATAGAAAAAAACAATGACATTAAAAACTAGATTTTTGGAAAAGATCAATAATGTTGATAAATCTCTCACCAGATTAATCTGGAGGGAATAAAAGACACAAATTACTAAAATCAGCAATGGAAGAGGAGGCATCACTACAAATTCTACAGACATTAAAACAAAACAACGCAAACTAATAAAGGAGGGAGGAATTACATAGGAAACTTTTGGAGATGATAGATATGTTCATTATTTTGATGGCTGTGAGTGTTTCACATGTGTATACATGTGTTAAAACTTATCAAATTGCAAATATCAAGAAAATTGAGGAAAGCTTTGTGGTTCTTGTTACTGGACCATGCCCTTCCTGTGGCCTGGCTTGGGAGGTGGCTTGAAGTGGCAGCCTGTGTTTCCAGCATGGGATTCTGGTCCTGGATTCTGAAGAGAGCAGACAGTGTTTGTCTGTTAGAACCTGTCAGGTGTCTACTCTAAAGACTGAAGCAAAGCACAGGTCCCTGTTTAGTCCATCTTGGATGTAACACAAGGTGGAGGATTGGCAGGTATAATTCTTAGTAGTGTAGGGCTGACGGAAAGGCCTGTAGCTGCTTGGGGCAAAAGAGCATGATAGAGACACACAATAGAAAGGTTAAGGCTAAGATCAAGGAGTCTTGAAGAGAGTTTCTTTGGGAAGTGGGGTCATTCAGAAGCACCTGTGTATACTCAGTAATTTAGATAGCTGCATGCATGCCCAGAACAAGACTCATACCAAGAGAAGACCTAAGAAAATCCTAAACTTTCATCTCTGTCTCATCTCTAGGCCTAGTGTAAGCCTGGCTAAACGTTGAAGGAGTGCCCCAGCACAGAGCTAATCTGCAAAGACTGCAAGAGGTGTTCGTTTTCTTGTTTATGTATTTATGCATCAATAAGGTCGCTATGAGTTGGAATTGACTCAACAGCAACAGGTTTTTTTTTTTTTTATGTACGTACGTATGAATTTTTTAATTGAGACTACAGAGAACACACATGTCAAGTAATCCAGTCTTTGCAAAATATTTTGAAAAAAAGGAAAGAAAGAAACCAGTAAACCTTGAGGAAGGGGGGGTAGGGATTTTCCAGAGTTACCACACCATAAGGCTTAAATATTCTATTTTCAACAACAACAACAATAATCACAAGGCATATAGAGAAACATGAAGGGTGGCTCATCCAAAGAACAAAATAAAGCAAAATTCCTGAGAAAGCCAAGACATGGAACTTGCCAGATAAATATTTTAAAACAACTCTTAAGTATGCTCAAAGAGCTAATGGTAAAAATGGACAAAGAACTAAAATAATCAGGAAAACAATCTATGAACAAAATGAGAACTTGAATAAAGAGATAGAAATTATAAAATTGAACCAAACAGAAATTTTATCCATTTCCAAAATTATTCCTTCACCCTTAACAGAAACTCAGTGCTCCCTAAGCAATGACTTCCTCTTTCCCCCTCTCTCCCATGCAGGATAACCACTAATAAACTTTGGTGTCTCCACATTTGCCTATTCTAGATATTTCATATACGTGGGATCATACGATATTTGTCCTTTTATGGATGACTAGAATCCTCATCCATTACCGATGGGATTGTAAAATGGTACAGCTGCTGTGGAAAACAATTTGGAAGTTTCTCAAAAAGTTAAACATAGAATTACCATATAACTCAGCAACTCCGCTCCTAGGTATATACCCCAAAGAATTGAAAGCAGGAATGCAAACACCAATGTTCACTGCAGCAGTATTCACAACAGCCAAAAGATGGCAACAAACCTAAATATCCATCAATGGATGAATGGGTAAACAAAACGTGGTACATATATACAACAGAATATTACTCTGCCATAAAGAGAAATGAAATTCTGATACATGCTATCTGTTATTTTTAAAGACCAAAGGAAATCAAATAGGTTAACCACCCCAAATTAAGCACTCAGAATTCCCTTCCTCACTTTGACCTTCCCTTTTAAGAGCATTTTTCTTTGTGATATTTCACAAGCATGACAAAGAGTCATGAGATTTCAGATATGCTTTGAAGACGAAACTTCCAACAGCTCTAATTAAAAGAACGTTTCAAACCTACAAATTAACAGTTTTAATGTGCTGTTCTTGGTGATTAACTGCTTCATTTTAACAGGCATTCACTGTTAATACAGCAACTATTAATTTTAACGGTTAGGTTTTTAAATTGCAAGATGAGTAAAAACGGTTCAAAGTGATTCCTATAATTTTTACCACTGGCCTAACCATTTTTATTTAGAAAATCTTCTTGAATAACATTGTTCTCCTCTCAAGAATTTTATCTTCTTTAACCTAATACGAACACTTAGCAGCAATCTCTTGTTTTTTGTTTTTTTTGTCCATACCTCAATCACTACTTTTATATATTACTATGCCTTGGGAGATTGGGTGGGGAGAAAATGGTTTAATGAGAATGTCCTTTTTTGTCAAATATTTTCACGTGTTTGTAGTTTTTACAAATACATTTAGAAAATTGAGCCACAATGTAACCAATTTATACAGTGAATATAATAAAGTATGGTAAATTAAATCTCTTGAAAAATCTAAAATAAATAATGTATATAAGACCAGCTTTGAAAAAGTTGACTTCTGACTTTTAGAATTTTGCTTGTTCACTTGTATCCTTAGAGGACACAGCATTCCTGATTACCAAAGGTAATATTAAATCCATAGATAATCCAAAAAAAATCCTTTTACCTTCTAGTTTTAAAGTCTTTCCTTAAAGAAGTCCTCCTTCAAACCTGTTAATAGCAGTTAGAGTGATTGATTTGAAATGCATGTTAGATAATTGTATCTTACGTATTTATATCAAATGTAAATTTTGTGTATTCATTCTATCCCTTTTTCACCAATCCATCATTTTCAACCAATTTCTATCCACCTCTTAGAGGACACCACTCTAGTTATTCATTTATGGTTTATTCTTTCTGTATTTCTTTTTACAAAGTGAGAAATACACACACACACACACACACACACACACACACACACACAGGAGTGTAAGCCAAAAAATATTCCTACTAGAGTTCCAGTTTATATATGCATGAGTTTATTCCAAATAAAACGTGTTTAAACATGTCTCTGCAGTCAGTGGTTGGCTGCAGACAAGTTCTCTCAGTAATACACTTGTCTTAGTTTCATTAGGGTGGCTTCATAAAAAAGGATACTTTTTGTGCCACAGCAGGAAAAAATGATTTTGAGGTCAGGGCTTGTCTCAGTCATCTAGTGCTGCTCTAACTGAGATACCACAATTGGAAGGTTTTAACAAAAAGAAATTTATTCTTTCATACTCCAGTAGGCTACCAGTCCAAAATCAGGGCATCAGCTCCAGGGGAACACTTTCTCCTTTGGCTCTAGAGGAAAGTCCATGTCATCAGTCTTCCTTTGGTCTGGGAGCTTCTCTGCGCAGGAACCTCAGGTCCAAAAGACACACTCTGCTCCCAGCACTGCTTTCTTGGTGGTATGAGGTTTCCATGTGTGTCGTCTGGCTTCTCTCTTTTATGTCTCAAAAGAGATTGGATTAAGACACTATCTAATCTTGTAAACCTCATAGTATAACCTCATCACAGTGATAGAATTGACAACACATAAGGAGATCACATATAACCTCATCACAGTGATAGAGTTTACAACACATAAGGACATCACATCAGATAACACAATCATACAACACTAGGAATCATGACCTAGCCAAGTTGCTACACACATTTTTTTGGGGGACACAATTCAATCCATGACAGGGCTAATATCAAATTTTTAACAAAACTCAAGTGGATATCTTCCCAAATCATTGAAGCTTTGCAACAAGTTTATGGGAATACTGCCCCCACATAAAACAATTTTTAGATGGATCAAGCATTTTAAGGAAGGTTAGGAAGCCTTCAAAGATGAACCAAGAGAGGGAAGACCTACTCAGAAAGTTATGGTGACTGTTTTTTTGGGATTCCAAAGGGGTAATCTTGATAGATTTTCTCGAAGGTCACAGACTATCACAGGGGCTTATTATGAAGAAGTTTTAAGAAAATTGAAAACTGCATTGGTGAGAAAAAAGGGCAGGTAAGTTGTGCTGAGTAATTTTTTTCCATCATGACAATGCACCTACTCATTCTTCAAGGGTAGCAAGGGCTGTCCTACGAGAATTTCCTTAGAAAACCTTACCCTACCCACCCTACAGCCCTCATCTTGTCCCTTCAGACTTCTTTTTATTCCCAAAACTCAAAGAACATTTAAAAAGAACACCATTTGAGTCCCTTGAGGATGCCAAAACTGCCGTTTTAACATGGTGTAATTTGAAGCCCAGAATTCTTCAGGGAAGGGTTAAATAAAAAACAAACAAACAAACAAACCCATTGTCATCGAGTCAATTCTGACTCATAACAACCCTATAGGACAGGCAAGAGCTGCCTCATAGGGTTTCCAAGGAGTGGCTTGTGGATGTGAACTGCTGACCTTTTGGTTAGCAGCCGAGCTCTTAACCACTGCGCCATCAGGGCTCCAGGGAAGGGTTAGAGAGGTGGAAACACTGCCTTCAGAAGTGTGTACACCTAGACGGAGGATATGTCAAGAAACAAGAGCTTCACATTTTGATATTTTTGTTTAGTGAAGGTTTCTATGATTTTGTAGTGATATTTTTTTATTTACCCTTGTGTGTATGTTGTTGTTGTTAGGTGCTACTGAGTTGGTTCTGACTCACAGCAACCCTATGCACAACAGAATGAAACACTTCCTGGTCCTGGGCCATCCTCACAATCCTTGTTATGCTTGAGCCCATTGTTGTCACCGCTGTGTCAATCCATCTTCTTGAGGGTCTTCCTCTTTTTCCCAGACCCTCTACTTTACCAAGTGTGATGTCCTTCTCCAGGAACTGATCCCTCCTGAGAGCATGTCTAAAGTATGTGAGGTGAAATCTTGCCATTCTTGCTTCTAAGGAGCATTCTGGCTGTACATCTTCCACAATAGATTTGTTTGTTCTTTCAGCAGTGCATGGTATAGTCAATATTTTTTGCCAACACAATAATTCAAAGGCATCATTTCTTTTTGGTCTTCCTTGCTCATTGTCCAGCTTTCACATACATATAAAGCAATTGAAAACACCATGGCTTGGTTCAGGCACACTTTAGTCTTCAAGGTGATGTCTTAGGCTGGGTTCTCTAAAGAAGAAAAACCCATAAAGCGTGTAAATAAATATATATATATATATATATAAAGAGAGAGATTTATATCAAGGAAACAGCTCACATGATTGTAGAGACTGGAACCTCCAAAGTCTATGGATCAAGATAGAGGCTTCTGATTCACGTAGCTGCAGGGGCTGATGAACCCAAGACTGGCAGTTCAGAGAGCAGAACTCTTGCTCACAGGTTATGAAGATCAATGAACTCCAAGATCAGCAGGTAAGCTGCTGGCTCATGTCCCAAGAACCAGAGGTCAGACAAACAAGAGGCAGTTGCAGGATCCAGAACAAGCCAAAAACCTTGGTAAGGCAAGCAGGAAGGAAGTTGGTGGTAGAGGGTGGAGAGATGAAGGCTGAGGGGACAGTAAGCCACACTGGCACCATCCCCAATGGTACCACTCAGCAGATTCCATCACGAGAGTGACCACGTATCAAATTTCAACTGAGAAGTTATCACAACATATACAACTGCCAAAACACTGAGAATCATAGCCCAGCCAAGCTGACACACAATCTTAACCATCACAATCCACCCCTTGTCAACTTGGGACCTGTACACATCTCCCCAAACCATACACAATCTTTGAATAAAGACAATTACAAAATCATACTTGTGTCTAACATGATACAACTAACACATGTACAACCAAAAATGCACTAGCCTTGTTTACATCATATATTTTATAAGTGAAGAAAACAAAACTATCTGATGCAAAAAATACTCTTAACAATTACAGTCCTTGTTTCTGCAACTGGTCACATGGCCATAACTAGTATTTAGAACTACCTTCTTCCACTGCCCATTGTATATTTCCTTTGCCCTCAGCAAGCACCTCAGCTGGCCGTGGTCCTTTGCCTGGTGGGGTGACCCAAACTTTCATTCCTGAAGGGTCTGGGCCATTAGTAGTCATGTCGGAATTGGGTTGCTGTAGTTTTCCAGACTTTAATCACAGAGCATGGTAGTACTAAGAGACGCCCTAAGGGATCTTCTGCATTCCAGACATACTCTTCTTTACCTCAATTACTTCTTGGTAATCAGGATCAATCACCTTAGCCAGTATGGTAACTCCCTTCTTTGCCTGTTGATCCAGAGGCATAAGGAGCCCAAAGTGGCCAGGTAGCATTCTTAGCTTCTAGTTCAATGGAATCAGTGATGTGTCTCCAGGTGGGAACATTCATTCCTCTCTTTGGAACTAAGACCTCTGGACCTGCAGAGCATAAGGTCGCAGAGACAGGAAGCAAAAATCTTGCAAGTGGGTCACTAGGGGTAATAGTGAGTGGTGCCACTCCCATTTCCACCCCTTGATTCCTGGACCCATGAATCCTGGCTATGGGAGAAACGGCACCCTATATTGGATGCTGGTTTAGAGCATATACAGCATCCTGGAGAACACTGCCCCAACCCTGCAAGGTATTGCCACCTAGCTGGCACCATAATTGTGTCTTTAGGAGGTCATGCTATTCTTCTATCAAGCCAGCTGCTTTAGGATGATGGGAAATATGGTAAGACCAGTGAATTCCATGAGCATGGGCCCACTTCTGCACTTCATTTGCTGTGAAGTGAGTCCCTTGAGCAGAGGCCTTGCTGTGTGGGAAACCATGACAGTGGATAAGACATTCTGTAAGTCCACAGATGGTAGTTTTGGCAGAAGCATTGTGTGCAGGGAAGGGAAATCATATCCAGAGTAAGTGTCTATTCCATGAAGGACAAAATGCTGCCCTTTCCATGATGGAAGTGGTCCAGTGTAATCAACTTGCCACCAGGTTGCTGGCTGATCATCTCAAGGGGTGATGCCATATCGGGAACTCAGTGTTGGTCTCTGCTGCTGGCAGATTGGGCACTCAGATGTGGCTGTAGCCAACTAAGTCAGCCTTGGTGAGCGGAAGTCATGTTGCTGGGCTCATGCATAACCTCTGTCCCTGCCACCATGGCTACTTTGCTCATGAGCCCATTGAGCAATGCCGGGAGTAGCTGGGGAAAGAGGATGACTTGTTTCCACAGACCGTGTCATCCTATCCACCTGATTGTTAAAATCATCCTCTGCTGAGGTCACCCTCTAGCATTCACATGAGACAGAAATATCTTCACTTCTTTGGCCCATTCAGAGAGGTCTATCCACATATCTCTTCCCCATAAATTGTTGTCTCCAATTTTCCAATCATGTTCCTTCCAAGTCTCTGACCATTCAGCCAAGCCATTGGCCATGGCCCATGAATCAGTATACAATTGCACATCTGGCCATTTCTCCTTCCAAGCAAAGTGAACAACCAGATGCACTGCTTGAAGTTCTGCCAATTGGGAGGATTTCCCTTTACCACTGTCCTTCAGAGAGTTCCCAGAACGGGGCTATAGAGCTGCTGCTGTCCACTTGTGAGTGATGCTTGCATATCGTGCAGACTCATCTATAAACCAGGCACAAGTTTTCTCGTCTTCAGTCAAATGATCATAAGGAACTCCCCATGAGGCCGTAAGTGCAAACTGGGAGATGGAAGGTAATGTGACAGAAGTGGAGACCATGGACCTTTGGGCCACTTCCTCATGCAACATACTTGTGCCTTCAGGTCCGGCTCAGGCCCAATCTTGTATATACCACTTCTATTTAATGGTGGAGTGCTGCTGTGCATGCCCAAATTTATGACTCTCTGGGTCGGACAACACCCAGTACATGATGCGCAGCTCAAGCTACAAGGTGACTTGGAGTCCCATGTTTAAGTGTTAAGTCACTACTAAAGCCCAGTAACAAGCCAAAAGTTGTGTCTCAAAAGGAGAGTAATTACTCATAAAAAAAGAGGAAAAACATAAAGTCTCAGCAAAAAAAAACCTACAAAAACAAAATAAATGAAAAAAAAAAATCCACAAACAAAAGTAACTCAGCACAAGAGAGTAAGAAGAACAAAGAAAACTTCAGCACCACAAAAAAAACCACCACAAAATGACAGCAAC
>NW_004443961.1:22036363-22070175 GCF_000243295.1 Trichechus manatus latirostris | reverse complement strand
AGTCCAGTGACAGAGGCCAGAAGGCAGAAGGGGACAAGGAAGCTGGTGATAGTGAACCCAAGGTTGAGTAAGGATATTGTTGATGTGTTGTGAGATTGTTAACCATTGTCATAGGGCAACGTTTGTAGTAGCTGTTAAATGAGAGACTATTCTGTTCTGTAAGCCTTCATCCTAAGTGAGAATAACAGCACAATTGGAAGAGCGTAGTCAATGTCACTGAACTGTGCATGTGGAAATGTTTGAAGTGGTGTATCTTTGGCTATGTGTATTTTCACCAAAAAAAAGTTGAGAAGTTAGAGGGTTGATATGTTGTGGGGGTGTTAGCCAATGTCATAAAACAATATGTGTACTACTGTTTCATGAGAGACTACTTGTTCTGTAAGCTTTCGCCTGAAGTACAATAAAAAATAAAAAAAAAAGGAGAGTAGTTATCTGCAGAGGATGGCAGGGCTTTGCTCCAAAATCCTAATGGTCCGTGCTGTGATTCACCAACAGGGGCATATCAAAGACTCCAAACAGCATCTCTATCTGCTACTGAAACTTCAAGCACCACTGGATCAGCTGGATCATATGGCCCAAGTGGCAGAGCAGCTTGTATGGCAACTTGAACCTGTTGTAGAACCTTCTCCTGTTCTGGATCCCACTCAAAACTAGCAGCTTTTTGAGTCACTTGATAAATAGGCCAGAGTAGCATATCCAAATGAGGGATATATTGCCTGAAAAATCCAAAGAAGCCCATTAGGAGCTATGCCTCCTTTTTAGTTGTGGGAACAGCCAGATGCAATAACTTATCCTTCACTTTAGAAGGAATGTCTCGACATGCCCCACACCACTGGACCCCTAGAAATTTCACTGAAGTGGAAGGTGCCTGAATTTTTGTGGGATTCATTTCCCAGCCTTTAGCATGCAAATGTTGTTCAATAAGTCCAGAGTCATTGACACTTCTTCCTAAGTCCAATCAGCATAATGTCATCAACGTATTGAGCCAGTGTGACGCCTTGTGGAAGGGAAAGGCAATTAAGGTCCGTACGGACTAAATTATGACATGGGGCTGGAGAGTTGATGTAGCTCTGAGGTAGGCAAGTGAAGGTGTATTGCTGGCCTTGCCAGCTGAAAGCAAACTGCTTCTTGTGGTCATTTGAAAGAGGTATGGAGAAAAAGCATTAGCCAGATCAATAGCTGCATACCAGGTACCAGAATATGTATTAATTTGCTGAAGCAATGAAACTACACCTGGTACAGCAGCTGCAATTGAAGTCACCACCTGGTTAAGTTTTTGATAATCTACTGTCATTCTCCAAGATCCATCTGTTTTTTGCACAGGCCGAATAGGCGAGTTGAATGGGGATGTGGTGGGAATCGCCACCCCTGCATCCTTCAAGTCCTTGATGGTGGCAGTAATCTCTGCAGTTCCTCACAGTTGCAGTAAAATGTGTGTCCTCTGGGCATTCCATGTGTGGATCTGTGGGTCTAACCTGATAAATCCACTCTAACATGCCAATTTCCCTAAACCTTTGGATACCTTATTCTAAAGTATACCCAGGGCAGGTCTGGAACTTCAGCTTGATTTAGTGTAGGCCACTGCGTAATCTATGCTTCATCAACACAACAAAATAAACTATTAGATTTTTTCCTAACTTCTCTAGCTGAAACATTGAATGAACAATCTGTGCTTAGTAGGGCCATATCAATAAACTCAGACCGATTCATCTTTATGTCCCTTGTACCATTATCCCACTCCCTTAATAGCTATTCAAACACATACTGCCCAGGTTTCTGTTTGTACATATTAGAAAAGTCAAGCAGTTCTTTTGCAGTGTAGTGTACCTCTTCCTGGGTCACACTTTGTACTTCACCTTTTGGGGCTCATGGGGACTTAAGTCTAGTTATAGGTCTAGAAGCCAGAATCAGTAGTGTGGAAGTGTTTTGAGAACATTCAGTATTGTCCTGTAAAGCATCTGCCTCAGGCGATGCCCCAGGCAATGACTTAGGCAAGGGCTCTTTAGAGGCAGCTAGGCTAGGGCTAATCTCACTATATGGGAGTGGAGGGGCTAATGGTTTTTCAGGGCAGGATGCTGTAGCAGACAAACGAAGTAATCTCTTCAGATGGGAGTGGTTCTGTTGGCAGGAGTGATTCAACAGAATTTAGGGGCTCAGTGTCTCCGGCTTCCTGATTATCTGCCCATATGTCCCCATCCCAAGTTTCAGGAGCCCTTTCTTCCCAATCAATGCCCTCACTTTAACTTCAGACACCTCTTGAAGTTGGCAATTGAGCTGATGTTTTTTAGCCACTCTTACAATAAAACTCTGTGTTTGGTTTTTGGCAATATCAGCTCTGTTACTACAAGAAATAAGGCTTTCTTTCAAAGCACAAGTGGAAGCTTTGAGGTCATTTATGCAGCACTTGAGCTTTGACTCTGAAGCCCTGAGCACATCTCTGTCTTTCACCAGCTTGTCTAGTGAAAGTAAGACCAATCAACCAGCTTCCTTATACTTAACATTATGACAAAATTGTAGGAAAGTATCATATATGCAATCACTTAGAGCCTCAACTTTCATCAATACTTGATCTATTGGTGGGGATTTTTGCATATTTGAATTGCCACCTCATGCCATGGATTAGCAGTGCCCTCTTTACTACTGGAAGCAGAGTCATCAACATCTTTAAGACTAACCAGACTTGATAACCAATTTAGAAAACTCATCCTTACAATTCTGTTTCTTTAGAACCACTCTCGGTACCAAATGTCTTAGGCTGGGTTCTCTAGAGAAGCAAAACCAGTAAAGCATTTAAATATATATATAATATCTATAGAGAGATTTATACCAAGGAAACTGCTCATGCAATTGTAGATGCTGGAACGTCCCAAATCCATGGATCAGGATAGCGGCTTCTGATTCACATAGCTGCAGGGGCTGGCAAACCCAAGATCAGCAGGTCAGAGAGCAAGGCTCTGGCTCACAGGCTATGAAGGTTGCTGAATCCCAAGATCGACAAGCAAGACCACAAGGCTTCTCCTGATTCATATAGCTGCAGGGGCTGGCGAGCCCATGGATTGGCAGGTCAGAGAGCAGGACTCTTGCTCACAGGCTGTGAAGATCAACGAATCCCAAGATCAGCAGGTAAGCTGCTGGCTCAAGTGCCCAAAACCAGAGGTCAGATGAGCAAGAAGCAGCTGCAGGATCCAGAACAAGCCAAAAACCTTGGTAAGGTGAGAAAGAAGGAGTAGGTTGTGGAGGGTGGAGAGACGAATGCTTAGGGTGTGGTGAGTCACCACAAGCCCCACCCCTGATGGTACCACTCAGCAGATTCCATCAAGAGAGTGATCACAAATTTCAACAGGGAAGTGATCAGAACATTCTACAACTGCCAAAACACTGAGAATCATAGCCCAGCCAATCTGACACATTATCTTTTTTTATTGTGTTTTAAGTGAAAGTTTATAGCTCAAGTTAGTTTCTCATCCAAAAATTTATACACACATTGTTATGTGGCCCTAGTTGCTACCCTGTAATGTGACAGCACACTCCTCCTTTCCACCCCAGATTTCCTGTGTCCACTCAACCAGCTCCTATCCCTTTCTGCCTTCTCATCTTGCCTCCAGACAGGAACTGCCCATTTAGTCTCACGTATCTACTTGAACTAAGAAGCACGCTCTTCACGAGTATCATTTTATATCTCATAGTCCAGTCTAATCTTTGTCTGAAGAGTTGGGTTCAGGCATAGTTTTTGTTCTGGGTTAACAGAGAGTCTGGGGGCCATGTCTTCTGCGGTCTCTCCAGTCTCAATCAGACCATTAAGCCTAGTCTTTTTACTAGAATTTGAGTTTGCACTCCATTTTTCTCCTGCTTCATCAGGGACTCTCTGTTGTGCTCCCTGTCAGGGGGGTCATTGCGGTAGCCGGCACCATCTAGTTTTTCTGGTCTCAGGCTGATGATGTCTCTGGTGTATGTGGCTTTTTCTGTCTCTTGGGCTAATATTTTCCTTGTGTCTTTGGTGTTCTTCATTCTCCTTTGCTCCAGATGGGTTGAGACTAATTGATGCATCTTAGATGGCCACTCACTAGCTTTTAAGATCCCAGATGCCACTCACCAAAGTGGAATGCAGAACATTTTCTTAATAAACTTTGTTATGCCAATTGACCTAGATGTCCCCTGAAACCATGGTCCCCAGACCCTGCCCCTGCTACTATGTCTCTTGAAGTGTTTGGTTGTGTTCACAAATCTTCTTAGCTTTTGGTTTAATCCAGTTGTGCTGACTTCCCCCGTATCGTGTGTTGTCCTTCCCTTCACCTAAGATAATTCTTGTCTACTATCTAGTTAGTGAATTCCCCTCTTCCCCCCTCCCCACCCTTCTAACTATCAAAGAATGTTTTCTTCCATGTATCATGACACAAATCTTAACCATCACCGGTGACATCTTTGCTTTTTAACACTTTAAAGAGGTCTCTTGCAGCAGATTTGCCCAATGCAAGGCGTCATTTGATTTCTTAACTGCTGCTTCCATGGGTATTGATTGTGAATCCAAGTAAAATGAAGTCCTTGACAACTTCAATCTTTTCTCCATTTATCATGATGTTGCTTATTGGTCCAGTTCTGAGGATTTTTGTTTTCTTTATCCAGAGGTGTAATCCATACTGGAGGCTGTAGTTTTTGGTCTTCATCAGTAAATGCTTCAAGACCTCTTCACTTTCAGCAAGCAAGGTTGTGTGATCTTCATAATGCAGGTTGTTTATGAGCCTTCCTCCAATCTTGATGCCTTGTTCTTCTTCATATAGTACAGCTTCTCGGATTATTTGCTCAGCATACAGATCGAATAGGTATGGTGAAAGGATGTAACCCTGACACACACATTTCCTGACTTTAAACCACCCAGTATCCCCCTGTTCTGTTCAAACAACTGCCTCTCGATCTATGTACAGGTTCCTCACGAGCACAATTAAGTGTTCTGGAATTCCCATTCTTCACAATGTTACCCATAATTTGTTAGGATCCACACGGTTGAATGCCTTTTCATAGTCAATGAAACACAGGTAAACATCTTTCTGGTATTCTCTGTTTTTAGCCAGGATCCATCTGACATCAGCAATAATATCCCTGGTTCCACATCCTGTTCAGAACCTGGCTTGAATTTCTAGCAGTTCACTGACAGTGTAGTGCTGCAACCACTTTTGAATTATCTTCAGTCAAATTTTACTTTCATGTGATAGTAATGATATTGTTCGATAACGTCCGCATTTGGTTGGATCATCTTTCTTTGGAATAGGCAAAAATATAAATCCCTTCCAGTTGGTTGGCCAGGTAGCTGTCTTCCAAATTTCTTGGCATGGATGAGTGAGCACTTCCAGTGCTGCATCTGTTTGTTGAAACATCTCAATTGGTATTCCATCAATTCCTGGAGCCTTGTTTTTCTCCAATGTCTTCAGTGTATCTCGGACTTCTTCCGTCATTACCATTGGCTCTTGAGCACACACTGTCTCCTGAAATGGTTGAATGTTGACCACTTCTTTTTGGTAGAGTGACTCTGTATATTCCTTCTGTCTTCTTTTGATGCTTCCTGAGTCCTTTAATATTTTCCCCATAGAATCCTTCAATATTGCAACTTGAGGCTTGAATTTGTTCTTTCAGCTTGAGAAATGCCAAGCGTTTTCTTCCTTTTGATTTTCTAACTCCAGATCTTTGCACATGTCATTATAATACTTTACTTTGTCTTTTCAAGTTGCCCTTTGAAATCTTCTGTTCAATGATTTTACTTCATCATTTCTTCTGTTCCTATATATATACATATATGTATACATATATATGTAGAGAGACAACATAAGCATACATGTTTTATGTATATATTACATATACATATATGCATGTTCATATACAGTTATGTATATTTATACACATGTGTATAATTATACATATATTTTTATGTGGTATGTATACATTGTTTTTATTTCTTTCCTACACAAATGATAAAGTTTTACATATTATTTTGCTTTTTGCATTTCTCCTCTAAGAATATATATCTTGAAAATCACTCTATATCAATTCACAGAGATATTCCTTTTACTTTTATGCAGCTGCATTGCACTTTGTTACATGTTCCATATTTTATGCAGTCACTCTCCTATGTATGGATATTCATGTTATTTTCAATATTTTCTAACTATAAACAATCATGCAATAACTAATCCTATGCAAATATTTATTTTCATATTGTGGGAAGTATACCTTCAAGGCGTATTTCAAGAAGCGGGAATGCAAGGTCAAAAAGCGAGCGCAGGAAAGTACCTTTCTCCCCCTCCAGTTATTCCAATTTAAAATTGCTATTTTTTGTGTACCATATTGTTCATAATATGTACTACATACAATGTTGCAGCACATAATATCCTGATGTCATCATTCTCAGATGTTCATTTGCAGATGTTCAATGTTATTTACTGTTCAAAGCACTGAACTGAAAACTGAAAAAAAAAAAAGAGGTATTCAACTTATGTCAGAACTGACTAAGGGATGGAGTCATTGGAATGGAACCCTGTCGTAAGTCAAGGACTACCCGTATCATTTTTGAAAATGTGGGATCATAGATAAGACATCTCAGTGTACTTTTAAATTGTATTTGTCTAATTATGATTGAATTCAGACATCTTTTCATATGGTTAAGAGTTATTTTAAAATATATTCTTGTGAATTGTCTGTTCATGTCTTTATCCATTTTTTCTGTTGAGTTTTAGATTTGTTATCAGCTCAGTGTTTAAAAGTTGTTCATATATTGTATTTTAATGCAAATAATGCATGTCTTCTGCATTTGTTTGCTAACTATTCCCTCCCCTGCAGGGTATTTTCAGAAGTGACGCTATGTCATTTTTTTTTTACATGGTGCTTTAAAAAAAAATTAGCACAGCATGCTTAGGAAAATACCTCATGGAGGAGGGAGTGGTTGGCACACAAACATAGAAAGCATGCATTATTTGTGTAAAAATATGGTAATAATGATATTGGCTCTTTATATGTGATACAGGGTCACTATGAATCAGAACTGACTCGACAGCAGTGGGTTTTTTTTTTTTTTTTAATAGCCCAAACAATTTCTCTCCTTTCTTGATGTGTTTTGCTATGAAATTTTCAAAAATGTTTTATGTCATCAAATTTATGATCTTTTAATTCATTGAATCTGAATTTTGAGTCATCATTAGAAAACTGCTCCTTGGTGGCACAGTGGTTAAGAGCTTGGCTCCTAACCAAAAGTTGGCAGTTTGAATTCACCACCAGCTCCTTGGAAACCCTATGGGGCAATTCTACTCTGTCCTACGGCGTCGCTATGAGTCAGAATCAACTTGATGGCAAAGGGTTACGGATTTTTACACCTATGTTATCAAGTAATTCACCTATGTGTTTTTCTAGTACTTGCATAATTTCATTATTGTTACTGAGATTGTTTTACATTTGGATGTCTGATTTATTTAAAGTTTATTTTTGTGCATGATGTGAGTCATTGATGTAATTTACTTTTTTCTGATGGCTTACCTTTTAGTGTCATTTTTTTAAGAAGTCAATCTTTGACCTTGTGTTTTGACATAACACTTGATATTTTAAAATCAGGCTCAGGCATGATATATTGTTACTATTACTGCTTTCCTAATATTTCTATTTGCCTAGTATAACTTTGCCCCTTCTCTTATTTTTAGTCTTTCTGAATCTTTTTGTTTTAGGTATCTCTTGTATACAGCACACAGCTGGCTGTTATGTACTAAATTGAAAACATTTTTCCTTTAAATAAGTGAGTTAAGCCCACTCATGTTAATTGATATGACTGCTATATTTGGTGGCAAATCTGTTGTATTATTTTATAACAGTTTTTCTTGTGTTATATTGCTATGTTTTTTCTTTTTGTGATTTTTTTCACTCTTTTATTTTGAATACTTAGTTACTTAGTAGAGCTTGTATTTTAACTGATAAAATATGAATAGTTTTTTGTTATTCAAATTTATCTATCTGGTTTGTTATTATTTAAGTTTATTTTTAAATTCCCATCTCCTTCCTGTCCAAAAATTAATTGGCTTATTTTTCTCTTCTCGATCAGTCTTTTTTCCCACTTTTAAAAGTTTGCATTATTTGTACTTTTTCAAAGCACATAACATTTATATATTTTTCTTTCATCCTTATCTTCACCTTTGCTTAAATCTTAGCAGTATCATTAAGTATAATAAATGCTTACCATCACTTCACTTGTAAAGGTTTTTGTATAATCTGTCTGTTGGTTGAAGTTAGTTCTCTTGTAGAGTATTTAAGATCTCGTGGGTACTAAAGAGTTATCATATGATTACAATGTCTTCTATAGCCTTGATATACAAAGGACTGTTTGGTTGAATATAAAAGCTTTGAATCATACTTTCTTTGAAGATTTTTTTTTAATGTTGCTCCATTGCAATCTTGTGTTTTATGTTGTTTTTGAGGTAATAATCAGAATAATTCTTTTGTGTTTGTAACTGATTTAATATTTTTTGCTTTTAATTCTTAAGGATGTTTTCTTTATTATTGAAGTTTAATAGTTTTATTAAGATATATCTTAGACTATGCCATTCCAGATTAGTTTTTACAGGTACCTGATAACAATATATAAATTTATTATTTCATTTCCAGAAACATTCCTGGGATTATAAATTTGAATGTCAGTTCTGTTATACTGTTTAGTTTTTCTTCCTTAGAAACTTCAATTATATATATGCTCTTTCTTCTTTGTCCATCTGCATTCCCTCCACATTTTTAATGACCCCTTTAACTCTTTATATATATTATTTCCATTTCCTTATTTGTTTCCTGTCTTTCTTCAATCTCTCTTATTAAAATTTAACTTGAGTCTACGTTTGTTTGGCAGCTTGTAATTTTGTCTTCATTTCAGAGGAGATTTTTTTCTTTTTTCTGTGATACCTCTCCTGATGTCTGCCTTTTTTGTCCATTTCTGTTTTTAATGTTTGAATATACTTTTTGCGATAGTTTTTTATACCCAAAAATATTTTTTTTTGGTCATTATTTATTTCAGTTTGGAGTATAACATTACAGGTTTCTTCTGCTTTGTGCCTTGCCTTATGGGGAAATGTTCCTCATTTGAAAAGTAGTGATTAAATTTTTATTTTATATATTTTATAGTGGAGCCCTGGTGGTGCAGTGGTTAAGAGCTACAGCTGCTAACCAAAAGGTTGGCAGTTTGAATCCATCAGCTGCTCCTTGAAAGCCTTATTGGGCAGTTATACTCTGTCCAATAGGGTCACTATGAGTTGTACCTTTTGTAGGCTAACTTAGTTCTTGTCTCTTTAAATTTGGTAAACCTGGGGTGGTTATAAAGTTTTGTTTTTTTTTTTAGTTCAGTGGTACTCTATTCTGTCAGTGTGGCAAAATTAAATTTTTTTAGAGGGTGGTGGTAGAGAAAAGGGTATGTGTCCTCAGTTTTTTAAATTTTCTTTTTATACTAGAACACTAAACTTTCTACTATTTCTTCTTTTCCTCTTAACCATCTAAAATCTAAAAAGCTCTTCTCTCTTACTTTTTATCTTCTTCTCCTTCAGCAGTAATACTTTTTGGAGACTGTCACCAAAAGTGGATTGCTTTTTAATTTCCTTCTCTGTAATCAGAGCTCTGATCTAACAGGAATCATTTTCAGTAATTTCACAGATAAACTTTCTTTTTCTGTTGGTGGATTTAGATCAATCATAGGTATACTGCTAGCTCCTCCATCTTCCACCCCATTTATCCAATCTGCACTGGCTTGCAGCAAAGACTTACATCAGGAGAATGAGTGATAGCTTACTGAGATTTGTTGTTTCTTTCTTCTTTTTAAAAGTAATTTAAATCAGGCCTTTAATTTATTCATGTATGCAGGTAATGAGTCATTCATTTAAGTGGTGCTATTATTGTCAGCTACTAAACATTTCCTCAAACATTTTATTTATTAAAAAAAATGAAAATTCTTAAATAATTTCTTATAATTTTTAAGCAAATGAGAATTTTTTAAATAAATGTCAAACAAAGACAATATTTCCTGAAATCCCTCTAGAAAAATAACCATCCTAAAATACAGATGATCACTCATGTGTATGGAAATTCTGAACAGCACTGTCCTACTTTACTCTTAAGTATGAATGCAAAACACTGAACCAAAAGACATTTAATAAAGGCCTCATATAAGAATTAAAATAATCAAATTAAAAAGGAAGAAAAAACAATGCACAGAACAAAAGATAATTGCAAATAATTATGCATACTATCCTCACAGAAGACCAGTTGACACAACAATTGTTCAAATTTATGCACCAACCACTAATGTCAAAGATAACAATGCTGAAGATTTTTACCAACTTCTGTAGTCTGGAACTGATCAAACATGCAATCAAGATGCATTGAAAATTACTGGCGATTGGAATATGAAAGTTGGAAACAAAGAAAAAGGATCGGTAGTTGGAAAACATGGCCTCGGTAATAGAAACGACACTGGAGATTGCATGATAGAGTTTTGCAAGATTGCATGATAGAGTTTTGCAAGATAAATGGCTTATTCATTACAAACACCTTTTTCAACAACATAAACAGCGACTATATGCGTGGACCTCACCGGATGAAAAACACAGGAATCAAATCGACTACATCTGTGGAAAGAGATGATAGAGAAGCTCAATATCATCAGTCAGAACAAAGCCAGGGGGTGACTGTAGATTAGACCATCAATTGCTCCCATGCAAGTTCAAGCTGAAGCTTAAAAATATTGAAACAAGTCCACAAGAGCTGAAATATGAACTTGAGTGTATCCCACCTGAATTTGGAGACCATCTCAAGAATAGACTTGAAACACTGAACACTAATGACCAAAGACAAGACTAACTGTGGAATGACATCAAGGACATCATACATGAAGAAAGCAAAAGGTCA
Organism: Trichechus manatus latirostris; assembly: GCF_000243295.1. Classification (NCBI taxonomy): domain Eukaryota; kingdom Metazoa; phylum Chordata; class Mammalia; order Sirenia; family Trichechidae; genus Trichechus; species Trichechus manatus. Next base: position 22,059,261 of record NW_004443961.1, on the reverse strand, counting down.
TTAAAAAGACAGGAAAGAAATAAAAGTCTAAAATGGATGTCAGAAGAGACTCCAAAACTTGCTCTTGAACCATACTGCAGCTAAAGTGAATAGAAAAAATGATGAAGTAAAAGAGCTGAACAGAAGATTTCAAAGGTTGGCATGAAAAGACAAAGCAAAGTATTATAATGAAATGTGCAGAGACATGTACTTAGGAAACCAAAAGGGAAGAACATGCTCAGCATTTCTGAAGCTGAAAGAGCTGAAGAAAAAGTTCAAGCCTTGAGTTGAGGTATTCAATGATTCTACTGGCAAATGTTGAATGACACAGGAAGCATCAAAAGAAGATGGAAGGAATACACAGAGTCACTGTACCGAAAAGTATTGGTTGACTTTCAACCATTTCAGGAGGTAGCATATGATCAAGAACTGATGGTATTAAAGAAAGAAATCCAAGCTGCACTGAAGGCATTGGTGAAACACAAGTTTCCAGGAATTCGCCAAATACCAATAGAGATGTTTCAACAAATGGATGCAACATTGGAAGCACTCACTTATCTGTGTCAAGAAATTTGGAAGATAGCTACCTGGCCAATCAATTGGAAGAGATATTTGTGCACATTCAAAGAAAGTTGATCCAAGGGAATGCAGAAATTATTGAGCAATATCATTAACATCACACACAAGTAAAATTTTGTTAAAGTAATCAAAAAACAATTGCAGCAGTACATCAATAGGGAACTGCGAGACATTCAAGGTAGATTCAGAAGAGGGATATCATTGCTAATGTCAGATGGATTTTGGCTGAAAGCAGAGAATACCAGAAAGATGTTTGCCTGTATTTTATTGACTATTCAAAGCCATGAGACTATTGGATCATAACAAATTATGGATAACATTGCAAAGAATGGGAATTCCAGAACACTTAATTGTGTTCATGCAGAACTTGTACACAGAACAAGAGGCAGTCCTTCGAACAGAACAAGGGGATACTGCGTGGTTTAAAATCAGAAAATGTGTGTGTCAGCGTTGTATCCTTCCACCACACTTATTCAGTTTGTATGCTGAGCAAATAATCTAAGAAGCTGGAAGAGGAAGCTGAAGAAGAATGTGGCATCAGGATTGGTGGAAGACTCATTAACCTCCTGCATTATGCAGATGACACAACCTTACTTGCTAAAAATGAAGAGGACTTGAACCACTTACTGATGAAGATCAAAGGCTACAGCCTTCAGTATGGATTACACCTCAACATAAAGAGAATAAAAATCCTCACAACTGAACCAATAAGCAACGTCATAATAAATGGCAAAAAGATTGAAGTTGTCAAGGATTTCATTCTACTTGGATCACAATCAATGAACATGGAAGCAGCAGCCGAGAAATCAAAAGATGTGTTGTATTGTGCAAATGTTCTGCAAAAGATCTCTTTAAAATGTTAAAAAGCAAAGATGTCACTTTGAGGACTAAAGTACACCTGACCCAACCCATGATATTTTGAATCACTTCATGCAAAAGCTGGATAATGAATAAGGAATATCAAAAAAGAATTGATGCCTTTGAATTATTGTATTGTTGAAGAATATTGAATACAATATGGGCTGCCAGAAGAATGTTCAAATCTGTTTTGGAGGAAGTACAGCCAGAATGCTGCTTAGAAGCAAGGGTAGTGAGACTTTGTCTCATTTACTTTGGATGTGTTTTCAGGAGGTACCAGTCCTTAGAGAAGCACATCATGCTTTGTAAAGTAGAGGGTGAGTGAAAAAGAGGAAGGCTCTCAACCAGATGGATTGACATAATAGCTGCAACAGTGGGCTCAAACATAGCAAAGATTGTGAGGAGATGCAGGACCAGGCAGTGCTTCCTTCTCTTTTACACAGTGAACCGACTCGATAGCACCTAACAACAACAACATCCTCACAGAAATGGAAAAAAATTGCATCCATGCAATAACAACCAAAGCTTATTATGAAGGACAATCAGAGAGTGAACTATAGCCCTAGAAAATTAACATATGTTGGCAAAAATTTAGTGAAAGGCTCAAAATATATTTCTGAGAACCAGAATATCAGAGACCAAAGACTGCAAAACAGGGTAGAATAGTGAAAATCAGATGATCATTGCAGGAATTACTCTATCTGATGATGTGGAGTTAGAGAAGGAGAAAACAATGGAACTCTTAAGAGATAAATTATCCTGGAAAGAATAACATTTTCCATACTCAAAAACACAAGCTTTAAATTGTATTTAATTTAAATTGTATTTAATTATTTAAATTGTAGGGAACCATTATAATAAATGAAATTTCAGACCAACAGGGTTAAAGAGATCTTTATAAAATTCTAGAGAGAAGCTGGATACATTGTTTGTTTTGTAATAAGGGAGGTAAGTTTATATGTAACCTTGGTGCTTGCATATAAGCACCCTTGTGGTATAAGTGTTCAATTTCAAGTAGCTCCTACTGTTTGCAGTCCCTTAAAGATCCCTGAAATACCTGATGTGCAGATAACTTTGTATACTTCCTTTGTCACTTTTGCTCCTAGAAAAAGAACTTGAGGTTGTGGGTGTCCGGAGTACAATTCACACCCCATCTTTAGCTTCCAAAACCCGGTAGTAAAAATATTATACATTTTATGATTAAAATATTATCTGTGGAGTATCACACAAATTCGAAAACAACCATCACACAAATTACACATTATTATGCACTTCTAAATTATGTGCATGGAGACATATTGCACTGATAGGATGGAAGCTTAAATTTGGATCTCTACTTTAGTTCTTGCTGAGTCAGTCAATTATTTCCATGGACTTCAGAATAATACTGTGTACCTGCCCTACCTTACCTCATAGAGCTCTTACAGAGTTCAGATGAGCTGATGACCATGAAAACATTTTAAAGGAACTTTACATAAATATTCTGTTATCCAAATAATATAGAATATCTTAAATTACCTTTGCCTTAGGCTGAGTTCTCTAGAGAAGCAAAACCAGTAAAGCATATAAATATATAGAGAGATGTATATCAAGGAAACGGCTCATGCTGTTGTAGAGGCTGGAACGTCTCAAGTCCGTGGATCAGGATAGAGGCTTCTCTCAATTCACATAGCTGCAGGGGCCGGCGAACCCAAGATCGGCATGCGGGAGAGCAGGGCTCTTGCTCACAGGCTGTGAAGATCAATGAATCCCAAGATTGGCGAGCAAGACCACAAGGCTTCTCCTGATTCACATAGCCTCAGGGGCTGGTGAACCCAAGATCGGCAGATTGGAGAGCAGGGCTCCCACTCACAGGCTGTGAAGATTGACAAATCCTAGGATTGGCAGATAAGCTGACAGCTCAAGTCCCAAGAACCGGAGGTCAGATGAACAGGAGGCAGCTGAAGGATCCAGAGTGAGCAAAAAAGCCAGAACATCTGCTTATATTCAGATGCAGGCCACACCCTCAAGGAAACTCTCTGTCGACTGATTGGCTACTCACAGCATATTCCATCATGGGAGTTATCACATATTAACACTGAGAATCATGGCCCAGCCAAGTTGACATACAATCTTAACCATCACAACCTTTAAAATATCTTCCACTTAAAAGATTTAATGCATAATAGATAAGACAGGTGAATTCCTCTCCCAGATCACTCCCATCTCATATTTTTCAAAATAAAGTTTATTTCTGTATATATGCGGCTTTGTACACCTCACTTATTAGGAAATTGTTTCTGTTGCTGCATTGATTATTTTTCTATTTAACATTTCTTTTTGTTTTGCTAACATTTTTTGTGAAGTTTGGCTGTGCTTGGTATTTTCTTATTGATATTGATATTACACATCCTGCACTGGGGGGATTGTACCTCTCTATCCTGAAAAGCTAATAGCAGGTCTCTCCTTCATTTTTCCAAAGTCTCACCTATTTTTTAAAACATGAAAAAAAGGTGGGGGGGGGGTGGCGGGAAACACAGTGACATTCTGTCCAGATGAGTCAATTGTGATGTTGGGAATGATTTTGTTTGTAGTCTACCCAGAAGCGAAAAATATCCTGAAAATTTTTACAAAGATTCAAAATAATGCAGCTTTAATTTCCAGAAAATCTCAGCATTCTTATTGGCTTGGACACGTAAAGTAGAGTTTGTCAGCCAGGGTGTTTGTTTTCTTTTTCTCCCTTGCAAACTAATTTCTTCATACTTCAGAATAGTTTCTACTTTTGATGGTTAAATTTACTTGGCGAGTTATTAATAGTGTTATTTTTGAAAGTGCTTGCTGATGTAGTGTACTGGCACTGTCTGTATGTAGCAATGTTGGCGTATATCTGATCTACTGTATGATCATATCCATGTGTTGCTGTTGTTGTTAAGTGCCATCGAGTTGGTTCTGACTCATAGCAACCCTATGTACAACAGAACGAAACACTGCGCAGTCCTGCACCATCCTTATAATCTTTGTTATGCTTGAGTCCATTGTTGCAGCCACTGTATCAATCCATCTCTTCAAGGGTCTTCCTCTTTTTCATTGACCTTCTACTTTACCAAGCATGATGTCCTTCCCCAGGGACTGATCCCTCCTGATAACATGGCCAAAGTATATGAGACGTAGTCTTGCCATCCTTGCTTCTAAGGAGCATTCTGACTGTACTTGTTCCAAGACATATTTGTTCATTCTTTTAGTAGTCCATGGCATATTATATTCAATATTACTGCCAACACCACAATTCAGAGGCATTGATTCTTCATATCCATATAGTAAATATATTTGTCAATAAAGAGATCATATTCTAATGCATGGGCTGACAGATTTTTTTTTCTGTACAAAATATCATGTGTTGAATTTTTTTTATCTCCCATACACTAAGCTTCAATCTTTCTTTTTCTTATTTTTTACAGGAACAATTTCCAATCTGTTATAGAAGTTGTAGTTCAACAAAGAAGAAAGAAAGAGTCACAGGAAAACGAAAGGAACAGAATGGGAATTACGATGGTTATATGATGAGAGTAAGATCACCTTATTTTTTATACCAGTTAATTACAGACAATTATGAATCTACATACACCACTCACCTTATTAGGTTTAACTGATATTTGTTCTCCATTTTCAACAATTTGAAGTCTGGTACATTTCTGGGAAAAACTGAAGTCCTTTCCTCCAAATTAAGTCATCAAAAATAGTTTAAATAAAAGCAGAAAACACAAGAAAATCTTACGTTAGCACTACAGTGACATAAAAGCATGATGAATACAAAACATTATTAAGGATTTAAGGCTACATATAGGATAGTTGGGGTGAGAAAAAAGGACGTAATTTAGAGTTGACTCATTACTCCCATCCCTGAGAAAGTAGGTCAGTGTTCCCATTAGAAATCAGGCACTTGAGGGCAGGGAATTTTGTTTTGTTCACTGCTGTATCTCCAGTGCCCAGGACTTTACATAGAACATGGTGGACAGTCAATTAATAATCATTTATTTATTACACCATTTGCTAAATGAATGAAGTGCAGTAATAAATAAATGAAAGTCACATATTGCAGGTAAAAACATGACCTACAGTTTGGAGGACCAGGGACTGGAGTACTGACCTAGTTGAGATGAAGTTTATTTCATTTGGAAGTCTTTTTTCAGCAGAGGTTAATGGCACTTGGTAGGATCTGGACCTGGGATTGAAGACCAAAAATGATGACATCAAATCCAAAGTCCTTGACTATAGAGTCTCTCTTTGAGTGCAACTTTTCCACTCTGAATAGCCACATTTTTATTTTTCCCAGTGGAATGGAGTCCTGTCTTAATGGAGCAGGCATCTCTAGTTAAAGAGGCCATAGCACTAGGACGAATGCCAGTCTCAGGCACCATGGGGCCCGGCATAGATTGCAGGCCCTGTTGAAAACCAAATATGGAAAGCTGATCAACCAGCTCAGCAGTTTGAAGAAACACAGGCCAGAAATCATGGAGCAATAACTTCTGTTCTAGGACAGCTTACGCTTCCACGTCCTTGTCCCTCATCCCAGCAACACTGTAGGATTCCTGAAATGATAATATAGACCAAATCATATAGTCCTGTGGTTTACAATCTGACAGGCTGATTCGGACGTTTCTATGAATGCTAAAAGGCCCAATGAGCTCACTTATACTACTTTTGTCAAACATCTGTCTAGAATAAATTTATTTTCAATTGAGAAAACTGAAATTTACATTCTTTTAACCAATTACACGATATAAATAAAATGAATAAGCATAGGCTTCATGATATGGAGGAAAATACTATTGTATATACAATAAAAGAAACCACAAGTAACTTTTAATAGCATCTGATTTTCACTCTCAAGGAAAGGGAAGACAATACAGACTATACTATCTGAAAGGTTAGATAATGAAACAATGGAACAACACACTAATATGAAAATGGAGCAATCAGAGTTACAGACATATGTATGTATGTATACATTATGTATGCATATATGCATGTATGTGTGTACATATGTACATATGCAAATTTTTTAAAATTCTTTCCCTTCCGCCTCATCTTTGCAAATACTTGATTAAGTCACGCATTGTTTCCTTAAGCCTCTATGAGTCGGAACCAAATCACCAGCAATGGGTTTGATTTTTCCAACAGTTTATTGATAAATTTCTATAGTGAAAGTTGTTTTGTGTTGGCTTAAAAACAAAATGATAGTCTGCACTTTGTGGCTGGGAATCTGTGCCTGAGTGAAGGCAATTTAAAATTAAGAGCCTAACAAGCCACTTTCAGGAATTCACTAGAGAAAATTACTTTATATCTCTGATAAAATATTATGATTCTGAAAAAATTCTAAAGCGTTTGAAGTATTGCATTGGCAAAGTAACATCGTTTGAGATAGTTTTATACATCTGCTAATAACTCATGGATCCGTCATTTTAGGTAAGCGCCCTTCAATTACGAGACATTTAATATATAAGCATTTTAGTGCAAATGGGACTAAATGGCAAGGGGTTTTGGAAGTGCAAAGTACTGGAAGAAAATTTATTTTACATCATATAAGTGAACTATTTTTAACATGACAAATTTGCCTAGTATGGAAATGTGGCTTTTTCTGTGGATATAACTATAAAACTGGAGGTACTGTGAAGTTCAGCAGTAAGCTCTTATAACTAGATTGCTGACACTTTCCAGATATTTCCCATGTCAATTTTTATATTTTTTTCCTTTATGTCCAAATTCATCACTCTGACAAGAATCAAATAACTATTCTTTATCACTGTCTTTCCAATCACAAACAATATATGCATCTGAAAAAGCCAGTCATTCTCAAGGATCTATATTCTTTAAAGGAATCTTTCACAATGAGGTTGACATTTACAATATGGATTTCAAAGTCATTGGGACTCTTCATTGTGAATACCAACAATGTTTTCTTTTATAAGCAATCTTTAAAATGAACAAGCAGGGCTTACGTGTTAAACACTAATTTATATATGCCATTATGGCAAAGCAGTTTTATTTATTTACTTGTTTTTGAGAACTTGACCTAAAAGTGAAAGTAATTTAAACATATGCATGCATTTGTTTCTATGTAGCCTCTCTCTCTCTCTATCTTAAATAGATTCTCAAAATGTCCAAGACCTTCTATTAAAATAATTCAATATATTCATGACCACTCAGGATATGATAATCATTTGAATATTATTTTTGTTGTTTTCTTTACAGTTTTTTTCTCTCTCTGTGACAATCTAGCTTTTCTTGTGAAACAATGCAAGTACTCTGTACTCAAAGTCAAGATAAAAGAGCAAGAAAACTATAATCCTGTAGGTCAGATTCAAGGTAATATCTATAAATAATTTTGAAACATTGTAAAACTGATTCACAGCAAAAGAAGAACAAGGAAATTGGAGTTTTTGTGATTCATTTATCAGTTAAATACCTTTTGTGGAGGAAATAGCTATACCTTTCTATTATCATGTTTTTAGGCCCTAAATAGAAACCAGTTAAAAAGCGTTTATGTGTTTACCACATACCAGGTACTGTTCCTGGCACTGGTGATACACTAGTGAACCAAATAGATAAAAGATCCAGACCCTTTTGAAGTTTTATATATTCGTGGAAAGATGCAAATAATAAAACAAAAATACAGAGTAGGGTAAATAAGATTAGGAGCGCCAAAGGCTTGGTGGTACAGCAAATGCAACTTTAAACAGGGAGGTGTAGAAAGATCACCCTGAAAAAGTAACATTTGACTGAAGACCAGGGAGTGAACCAAGCAAGGACACCATTTCAAGTAGAGACAACAGTAATTTCAAAAACACTCAGACAAGCACAAGAGCACAAGACCACGTGTCTTAGAAGCCAAATGAACAAGAAGGAAGATTGATCTGCTGTGCCAAACATTGCTGATAAATAGGGCAGTTGGATGAGAACTGCCCATTAGATTCAAAATATGGAGCTCATTGGTTACCTTTGACAATAAAATAGAAGAGAGAGAATCGGAGATTATCGTGGCAGTACGAGGCATACATTGTTGTCTTCTGACCTTGCATCTCTAGTACCCACCAGTAACTGCCAATGATTTCTTGTAAAATCACTTCTAAGTATGCATTTATCCCAGCATGGCTATAGAAGTGACAACATAGTCTTATTTTACCAAAAAAAATAAATAAATAAGCAATTGAAAAAACTTGGATATCAATGTATTTCTGGTTATTTAAGACATAAAGATAACAAGCTAATATATTTGCCCTCTATAAAGACGGTGCCCAGGGGGAACTATTGGAGGTAAAACAGACTCTAGAAATTTAATATTCGTCTAGGACTTTTGTTGAAAAAACATCAGTATATTTAAAAAAATAAATCCAAGAAAACAGGCATCCTACATGGAGATTTAGGTCACAATATGCTGAGGAACTTCATTGAAAATAATCAAACAGGGCTGACCCACATCGTGTGCTCGGTGCCTTGCCTCTTGGGTCTTACTCAACGCTGGCAGTGCAATTGTCTCTTCCAAGGTTGATTCACTTGTACATGGTGCTTATAATTATTTCAATTTAAATTCATTATTTTGAAAAACCTCCAAAGTTCTGTATAATGCTGCATAAGACAATCATTACAAGAGGTACATGTATAAGCACCAACATTTTTTTGGAAATTATATAACTTATATGATTAAAATGTCCATGTTTTAAGCCAGCACTTGAAAATATCTGGGGTACCCTACAGTTGAAGTCTATTGCCCTGTACTTTCCTCAGATTGGCTACTAAGTCAGTAAAAAGTTAAATACTGTATTGGTTTCTTTTATAAGACTAGCAAAATTATTTTGTATAGTAGGTCATTTATTTTTAAATGAGGCAGAATAGTTGTTGTAAAAGGGAAAAGATGACTTTGGAAAACTAAAAAGTGAAGGAAAAACAACTGAAATTTCTGAAACACAGAACTTAAATTACAATTTGGAAACGAAGTTTTACAAAAATATATATGCTTAGCAATTAAAAAATTATCCACACAGTATTATACAGTTCTTTCAAATCATGGAAATGTTCCTTAATTCAACAGATGGATACAAGCATTGAAAAAGGCTTACTTTCCAAGGTACTTGAAACAATTTTATGTAAAGCTCAATAATTGTAAGTATTGCTTAAGAAAATCTTACTGTTGTTGTGTTGTGCCATTAAGTCAATTCTGACTCATAGTTACCCTATAGGACAGAGTAGAACTGACCCCTTAGGGTTTCCTAGGCTATAATCTTTATGGGAGCAGATTGCCAGATCTTTTTCCTACAGAACAGCTGGTAGTTTCAATCTGTTGACCTTTTGGTTAGCAGCGAAGTGGTTTAACCTTTGCGCCACCAAGAGCTGTAGAAATAAAAGCCAGTGAATAAGGACATGATACACATGAGCGAGGAAGCAAAATGGTGAGTCATAGGATGTATTTTAAGATTGATTATTAGGAATTGGCCTTTTGATCAACAGCTTCATTATTTTTAATGCTTTACTATTAGGTTAAAAAAAAAAAAAAAAAGCTATGCTAAACGTTCCAAAACATTCCGGTTTCGGAAAGTGTAATTAACTCAAAATTTATCCACATGAAAGTTTTTAAGACAAAATGTGCTTTATGGATACTGAGATATTTTAATTAAAACCATTAAAAATAGAAATGAGACATATAAATAATTTAATAGTAGGTAGATGATTGATTTTAGATGATTCAAGATGAAACCAGCATGGTTATGAAGGGTCCTGTCCTTGACTGATAGGGAAAGTTAAGTGCTGATTAGCTCTTTTAAAATTAATAAAATATATTCTTCTCCATCAACACTAATAAGGCGCTATCCATGTGTACTTTATTGTTCATCATTCCATAAGGTTATCACCTTTGGGAAAAATAATAATTAATAATACCGAGATGGACTCTGACTTCCAGCCTGTTTGTAACAGCCAAGAGCATGTTAACTATTTGCCCCACCCAGGGACACCACTGTTACCTAAATGATTCAAAAATGGCTTCTGTGTATTGACTCCAAGTTGTTTACTTCATTGCTAGCTATGGCCTATTAGCACAAAAAGCCCACTGATGCCAAACTCAAATTGTAAACATCTAATTGTTTTAAAAATAGTCCAAATAAGCATAGTTTTAGCCACTTAGAGTCTATCTGCTTTATATACCCCATGAAACTGCACCCAACATCTTGTAGCCCTAAACTAAACCAAACAAAACCCATTGCCATTGAATTGATTCTTGTAGCCCTAGATAAAATTCTATATTTACACGGATCTTAAGGTGCTGCTGCCTTCCAAGTTCTCTGATCCAGGGACTCCCCCTAACCCTTTGCTGCAGGGGGACTTGGCCTAAGGTGCATGTAATCTTTCCCTCCCTTCCTTTTCCTCTTCCTAGGTTTTTTTTTTTTTTTTTTTTCCCATGCCCTTCTCCCTTTTTGGTAGCTCCCTGCACTTTTGGCCTCTGGAAGCTCTCCTGCTGTGGGGGACACCCCCAACATGGCTGTCAGTGCCTCAGCCCCAGTAAATAGCTTGTGCAACATTATCTCGTGGTCATATCTAGTTTTGGAGCATCCCCAAATTCCTTCGAACTTTAAACATATATACCTATGTATTTGTATTTGTGTACAAACCTATGTGAAGTTACTAAAAAATAAAAGTACTATTCAAAATATAGTAAGTGTGCACATACACCTACACACATTATTGTTGTGATTTTGTTGTTATTGTTAAATTCTAAATATCTTTTCCATCATTTACTAGCCATATAACGTTTCTTAGGTATATCATCACTCTGACTGGTGACCATATTTGTAAGAGACAATAATGCTACTGCTTTTTTACAAGGCTGAATCAAATGGTCATGTAAATATCTTCATTATTGATTCTCATGAAGTTTATCAAAAAGAAGAAAAATCCAATCAATTTATGTAGGAAATAGCTTTCAAAAATATTTTTATACTTTGATTCTGTTACACACTAAAATAGTTACTAAAATCAGCATAATATGTAAAATACAATATTAAGAATCTATTTGTAATTACTTAAGATATACACCAAGCAAAAATGCACAACTCCAACTTCTTAAAAAAGCTCTTTGAAATATTTTATAGGAATAATAAAAAATTATTAAAGTGTTACTTAAATAGAAGATATAAAACTCAACAATTTTAATAGTTTAGTTCTTTAAAACTTTCAAGAAACAATTTTAATGTCATATATATTTATATATATGTATATCATGTTGTTATTGTGAGTCATTGAGTTGATTCTGACTTACAGGGTCCCCATAGGACAGAGTAGAATTGCCCTATAGGGTTTCCTAGGCTCTAAACTTTACAGTAGCAGATCACTAGGCCTTTTCTCCAGCAGAGCAGCTGGTGGATTCAAACTACAGAACTTTGGGTTAGCAGGTTAGCAGTCAAGCGTTTAACCAAGGCATTCTCTCTCTCTATATATATACCTATATATAATTCACAATTAATGTTTACCTTTAGGCTCTGGAAATACATATATGTGTGTGTGTGTGTGTGTGTGTGTGTGTGTGTGTGTGTATATGTATATATGGAGGGAGAGAGAGTGTTCAGGCTGCTAACCAGAAGGTTGGAGGTTCATATCCACCAGCTGCTCCTTGGAAACCCTATGGGGCAGTTCTACTCTGTCCTATAGAGTCACTATGAGTCGGAATTCACTTAATAGCAAAAAGTTTGTTTTTTTTTGTTGTTGTTGTTATATACATATACGGAACCCTGGTGGTACAGTGGTTAAAGCACTGGACTGCTAACTGAAAGGTCGGCGGTTGGAAACCACCAGCGGCTCCACAGGAGAAAGATGTGGCAGTCTGCATCCATACAGATTTACAGCCTTGGAAACCCTATGGGGTCACTATGAGTCGGAATCAACTTGATGGCAGTGGGTTTGGTTTTTTTTGGGGGGGAGGTTTACATATATATATGCACACACACATACACACACACACACACACACACACACATATATCCAGAGCCTAAAGGTTAAACATTTTCTCTAAACTAGTAAAATTGTGAAATTAAATCATGACAAAAATTTTACATATTTGCAAATAAATTAAAAAAAAATCTAGTGACTGAACACGTGTATATATTTTATAAGCATATCTTTTTATAAAACAAATAAAATCAGCAATAAATTAAATCTATAATAAATTATGACTAAAGCAGTTTATTAAACTTATCAAAATAATTTTATTAAGAAAAATAATAATATAACTCATATATTGATATTTGAAAAGATAATGTTGCTGATCTCTACAGATGCTTAAAAAACACCTTTTTTAAAAATAATACTTGCGTTTTTGGTGGAAGTGCACACAGAATAGTTTTCCATTCGACAATTTCTACATATATTGTTCAGTGACATTGGTTACATTCTTCACGTTGTATCAACATTCTCATTAATTCTGTTCTGGTTGTTCCATTCCCATTGATCTAGTCTCAAAGCCCACCAAACATCTCATCTTTCCTTAGAGTATTTGTTGACAATTTGTTCTCATATAGATGATTTTTTTTTAAAAAAGCACAAATTCAAGGGTGATATTCATTTATGAGCTAACGTGCCAAATAGCTAAAAGGCGAATTGAGAGGATAGTTTCAGTTAAAGGTTTAAAGAAAATCTCAGGGTAATGGTCTCAGGGATCCCCCTAGTCTCGATGAGTCCAGTAAGTCTGAAATTTTTGAGAATTTGAAGTGCTGTTCCACATTTGTCTCCCTTTCTCTCAGAACACATCTAGTCTGGCCCTGAGCAGAATGTTCAGTAATTGTAGCTGGGCACCATCTAGTTCTTCTGCTCTAGGGTAGAGGAGGATGTGATTCATGTAGACAACTAGTCCCGTTGACCAGTTCCTTCTTTAATCTTGGGTTTCCTTCTTTCCCTTTTGCTCTAGACAAGTAGAGACCAATCATTGTATCTTAGATGGCTGCTCACAAGCTTTTAAGACCCGTAGATGCTACTGACAAAACTTGGAGGTAGAACATAAACTTTATGAACTATATTATGTCAGTTGACCAAGTTGTCCCACAAGACTGTAACCCTAAGTCTTCAAACCAAGAAAACTGATCGCATGAGGTGACTGGTTATGGCTAAGAAGTATCAGTTTCTGATCATCCCTATTTATTTACATATATGTGTGTGTCTATATATACACATATATGTATATATGTGTGTTTATATATATACACATGTATGTGTGTTTATATATATACATACATACAGATATATATACATATATACATACACATAAAGACATTCATATTTATTTTGATTGCTGTCGCTGTTATGAAATTATATAACATTACCAAAACATCCTGTGTGTGTGAGTGTGTGTGTGTGTGTGTACAATTTAGTGGCATCAGTTACTTTGGTCAAACTGTGCATACTTCACCCACATTCAGTGCTAGCTTTCCCATCATCATAAATAAAAAGTAACTACCATCTACAGAATGAATCCCCCTCTTCCCCTCAGTAATCACCAATAAACATTGTTCTCTGTATCTATAGCTTTCCTTGTCATTTTATAAAAGTGAGATCATACTATACTTGTCCTTTTGTGATTGATTTATTTTATTCAGCATAATGTTCTCCAGGTTTATCCATGTTCCAAGATGTTTCAGGAACTCATCTTTCATTATAGCTGCATAGTATTTCATTGTATGTATGAATGTACCGCATTTTGTTTATCCATTCATCCATTGATGGGCATTTAGATTGTTTCCATCTTTTAGCTACTGTAAATAGTGCTGCAATGAACATAAGTGTGGCTGAACAAACTTCTTGATTAAAAAATAAAACAAAAATAAACAAAGTAAACTTGTATCAGATCAGGAATAGAAAGGTCTTTTAAAAATGAAGAATATTTTTCATAAAAGCATCCAACTTAACAATGAATCACTAGATGCTTTGACATTGAAGCTAAGAAATAGAAATCAAACACATTATCATGACTACTATGGTTGAAATAACAGAGGCATAGAATATTTTTATAATAGGGGAAAATAGATACAATATTATTGATACACAGATAATTGTCTACTTAGACAACTCAAGAAGATCAACTGGAAATAACTTAAATATAATAATATAATTATGTAAATTACCTAATACAAAGAGGTGAAAATAACAAAAAAAGAAAACACTTATAAAAGTATATTTGATGTGTGGATATTATTTCATAATGTATAATAATTTAAAACATAGATCACTGAAGCAAGGATAGGCATATAGATAACTGCAACAGAAAGAAATGCCCTCCCCAAATCCCTGGTATATTAAAATGTAGTAACAGTTGAAATAGCATTCCAAAAAGCGAAAAAGTCAGGAATATTTTTTCAAGGGCTAAGGAAATGAATTAATTATTTGGTAAAATAAAGACAACCTTATTCATATCATTCTTATTCATTTTCTGGGTTTATCAATTTTTAAATCAAGAAATATAAAAATTGAATCTATAATATAAAGTAGATGAAAATATGCATTTATTTATTAAATATAAAGCTAGTTAAGGACTTTCTGAGTATAAAAGGAAAGAATGATACAATAAATAAAATACTTTATAAATTTGAACGCACGTTATTTTCAAAATTGTGTCAAAATACTAAATTCAATTAAATGGGAGTAAAAAGTTGGCATTTTCTCACGTTACAGGATAACAGCCTTAGAAAATAATGCTAAGGGTTTTTGCCAATTTTCCAAATAAGTATAAAAATGGCCAATTATCTAGTAAAAAAATACACATTAAAATACGTTACCATCTTTCACCTATTAAATTGACAGAGATAAAACAAAAAGCTGTAAAAACCGATGTTTGCAAGACGTGTGAATCCAGTATTCTCATATTCTGTTTAATTAGGGATTATATTGGGTGATTTGCACATTTATCTTATACACTGCTCTCATAAATTCTAACTCAAAAATATATATTAACATCACCATTTTAAATGAAGGGAAAGTCAGGTTAGCACAGTTCAAATGATGTGCCCATGGTCACATAGCAAGTTGCAGAACAACTTTATTGCTCATACTTAACCCCAAAGTCCTTGCTAATCTGTATACCCCTCCCCCCATATTTGTTCTTTTTCAGCAACACACAAAGGAGACAGAGACAAAGTGGTAGGGAATTCTGATTTGAACTGCAACCTGTAAATCCTCTCCCTTATTTCTTATTCTAAAATTCTATTTAAAACTACAACAATTAAAATAAGAAGAACAAATTCATAATAATAATGTGGTAAAGCTGGGAAGGATGCCATCAGCTGATCAAAAGCATAAGGAATTTCTGGAGAATATGAAAGTTGATCAGGAGCTTTGGCAGCAAGCAATGGTTAAGCGCTCAGCTGCTAACAATTTGAACCTACCAGCTGCTCCGTAAGAGGAAAGACCTGGTGAACTGTTTACATAAAGATTACAGCCTAGGAAACCTTATGGGGCAGTTCTACTCTGTCCTGTACGGTCACTATAAGTCAGAATCCACTTGATGCCACACAACATCGACAATGAAAGTTAATCAAATTTAATCAGAATCCTATGGAACTCTAACTGAAAAATAAAATACCATACAAAATAAAATGAGTCTTCCTTCAGGTTAAACAGGACATGCTCAGGACTAAAGGAGAGAATAGAATTGACGATGATGAGACTTCAACTCACTTACTTTGAACCCATCATCAGGAACAACCAATAACTAGAAAAAGGACATCGTGTTTGGTAAAAGTAGAGGGTCAGCAAAAAAGAGGGAACCCCTCAGTGAGATGTATTGATTCAGTAGCTGCAACAATGGGCTCAAACATATCAAAGATAATGAAGATGGTGCAGGACCATGTAGGTTTTCATTCTGTTATATATCAGGTTGCCATGTTTCAGCAACTAACAACAACAACAAAGGAGAAAAGTAGGGGCCACAGAGAGTCAACTGATTGAGGAACTAAATGGCTAAGGACATAAAACGGATTAATCCTAAATGCATCTCAGTGTTTAAAAGTCCAGTATAACTCTTCAAATGAAAGAGGGACTCCTGACCCAAATCATATTCTGAGCATGTGTGGGAGCACAGAAGTGTTAGATCCTGAGTAATAACCACCACAAAGATAGAGAGCTCCTTCACTCACAAGGCAAGCTACCCTGACACCATGAAGACTATGCCTCTTGGCTATATATTATGTACTTGCCCCCACCATGAAACCATAAGAGCAGGGAGCAGGATGCCTGAAATAGATGAAGTTCTTACTAAGATTGAACCAGGGTATTTCACTTGAGGTGGAGAAATACGCTCAAACTACCAGTATTGGTCAATATAGACCTTCACACTTAAATGTGGAAACACAACAAAGAATAACCAAGTATTTGAGGAGATTAACAGCATGAAAGAGAGAGAGCACCAATCACAACAAAGAGAAAAATTAACATATGGAATAAGAGAGTACATAGAAAAAAGATTTTTTAAAAAAAGTGTGTAATTCAAAGTAGAGAATGTACTGAGAGGTTATCATAGCCACAAAAAAAGTTACTGTTTTTACCAAAATGAAACAATTAGAGCATTGCAAAATAAAAACATAGTGAGTAAAATTTTAAAAGCAGACAAGCAGAAAAAACAAAAACCAAACTCTGAACAGGTTGAATATCAAGATAAACACAGCTGAAGACTGCATCTCTGATTTGGTACATGGTTTCAATAGATTATCTCATAGTGCACTATGAAAAGATAAAGCAAGGAGAAGATGATACTACTCGAAGTTGGACAATCTGTCTAACAGAAGTTACAGGAAAAGTAAATAAAGAAAATGGAAAAGAGGAAACACAAAAATGAATAATTCTCCTGAGCTGAATAAAGCCTTAAACCGTGAAAAAAATTGAGTATGTGCTGAGTAGAAATACTGGGATGGGGAGGCGACTTACAGACATAGTGCAGGAATTTAACAATTCCAACAACAAAAACATTTATAATAGCTGCCCAAGAAGTAAACAAACAAGTGATTGCTGTCAAAAGCTTTAGACTTAGACTGGCATCAGATTTATGTTTTGCAGCACAGGTGTTTAAAATATGGATAAATATTTCAAATTCCAAGAAAAAGTAATTGTGAATACAGAACTCTATATCCTTCAAAAATATCATGCAATTTTGAGGACAAATGAATGACGTTTTCCAACTTGCAGGATGCTCAAAAAGCCTTTTTAAACAATTAATGATTTATGACAACACATACAAAAATTCAGCAACTATTGAACTCATAAAATAAGTGTAGAATCAAGAAACCAGCAAAATGTATAGTTAAATATATATAACTACAGTTCAATATAGAGATCTCTATTTTCACCATCTCTCTCTCTCTCTCTCTATATATATATAATAGCTGATAGTGTGATTGCAAAGCTTATAACTATCAATAAAAATTTACATCTAGGAAAGTAGAAGTGTATTGAAACTATAATAAAAAACAGAAATTAAAACTCCAGAAAATTTCAACAAAATATGGGATATTGGAAGGAGAAAGAGAGAGTAACAGATTGCAAAGAGTATTTTTATTTGGAAGGAAATGTTATACTTGCTGATCAATTCTCCATGTTGATAGAGAAATATGTTTAAATATTAAATGCTTAATATAAAAAGTTGCATAAATAATGGTGGAGTACATATTAGCACTGGATCACATCACCTACCTCAAAACTGCCTTTTAACGTGTAAAATAACTAAATACCTGTCTTGTTTAAATTACTTACTGTTGTATGAAGTTGAACCTAATTCTGATTGATACAGTATAACTTTCCTTTGGATAAAAAAATAAGCTCAGCATTTTTTTGTTTTTCTTCCTTCTCCTCTCTGCTCACTTTTGTTGTTGTTAGATGCTGAGTTGGTTCCAACTCATAGTGACCCTATGTACCACAGAATGAAAGGCTGCCTGGTCCTGCTCCATCCTCACAATCATTGCTATATTTGCGCCCATTGTTGCAGCCACTGTGTCAGTCCATCTCTTTGAGGGTCTTCTTCACTAATATTTTATTTATAGCACTTGCAATTTTAGATTCAAACTGTTATTTATTTCCTATAATCAACTTTAAAAGCAATAATGGGCTGTTTGCTTGTTTTTTCCCTAGCCATTGTTTCTTGTATCCAGTGCCCTATTGGATATATTTTTCTTATTGAAATGTATCCTTTAATAATATGTAAATGCTTTTTTTGCATGTCTAAGGAAGATTCCTGTTTTGTCCCTTACACATTGATGATTGTTTAGCTATTACTATAGTTATAAATGTATAAAATTTTAAGTTCAATTATTTTACACCAGTACTTTGCAGACAAGACTCCAATGTCTTCCTATATTCAATTTAATAAATAAGAAAGCTTGGGTCAATCTGATTCCTGATATTTAGAGAGTCCATTACTTTCTGTTAGGACATTTTTACGATTTTTCTCTTTTATTCCAGGGTTCTGAAGTTTTGCCATGATATGTCTAAGACTGCTAAGAGTTGTTCTTGGTTATTTTTTTCACTTCGAATTTGGTTGGCCCTTTCCAATGAAGGTGCATGCTTTTTAAAAAATGTATCCTTTTCTTCTTTCCTTCCTTCCTCTCTGTTTCTCTCTCCTTCCTTCTTTCCTTCCGTCCTTTCTCTCTCTCCTTCTTTCCTTCCTTCTTTATATCCTTCCTTCCTTCTTTCCTTCCTTCTTTATTTCCTTCCTTTCTTCTTTCTTTCCTTCCCTCCCTCTGTCCCTTTCTTTCTTTTTTCTTTGTTTTTGGTGCAATTTATGTTAAGAGGAGGTTGGTTGACCGTCAGCATCCTTAGGTCTTCTTCTTGAATTGGAAGTGGTTCATCATAGTTTTAATAAGTATATATGTGTAGTGAATTTTTCACCTGAAAAATACTTCAGGTTAACTTTGTCCTTAAGGTAACTTGAGATGATGTGGTGAGGCAACATGACTAACTCAAACATAAAAATTATGGATAAAATGGAAAAATTTTTGAAATAAATTAACGCCTTAAGATAAAGTGAAATTCTCAAGTGCTAGAAACAAAGAGAAAAATCAAAACTAACTCAAAAGTGAGAGCTGACAATGTTAATAGATCTTGGGTTTTGTGACTTAAATATGGACCTTTGTGACTGAGGGGCTGAAGTTAAGCCCTGGGTCCATAGAAAGTAAGAGACCTGAAAGGGAGTTTCCAATATAAAACTTACAGGCATCCAAAATCTGCAGCATCTGTGAAAAGGGGGGAGAAATAGTTCATCCTCTCATACTTCATCCTCTTTCCCAGGAATCAACATAAAATATTATGTTTTGGACCACAAAATTCACTTTTGAGGAATCAAGTAGAACCTATCAATATGTAGAAGGAATTCAAAGTTTAAAAAGTAAAATATATGTGAATTCAAGGTCATTAAATCCTCCAAGTTAAGGCTAACAAAGGAAGTGCTCTGTAAATCCACTTTCAATTTCAGCATATTATCCACTTGTATTAAAAGAAAAATACAGACAAGCTCACAATAACAATATTACAGTTTACGCAGGGAAATGAACCAATGCATTGAAGAGTCGATAGATAAAACAAACAGAAAATTATACTCCAAGAATAGAATAGTAGAAGGTTCTGGGGGAAAAATAATCTAAAGACTAAAACAAAGTGTTCATTCATATCTAATTATCTAAAGCTATTAGTGTGTTCTTTGTATGGGGTTCAACACTTAGTTTTGATTTACCTTAAGAAAATTTCATCAAAAACTTCCAGCAAAATGGCACTCTAGGCAGAAGCACCACACTGCCCCTCCACAGCAAAGATCCGAAAAACTAAGCCAAACAGAGAAAACAGCAATCCTGAAACCCTAAAACATCAAATGAAGAGATAAAGAACTCAGCCAAACACAAAATGCAGTGAGAAAACTGACAGAGAATGGAGAGTGAGGAGAGATTCATGCAGAGGTCCCCTATCAGTTAACGCAGCGTGGATCTGCCATCTTGGACTCCTATCGGAGAACAGCAAATAGGGGGTATGAGAAAGCAGCTTCATGGAGCTTCCAGTGGGAGACAAAACAACCATTTCTTGTCTCTCTATACCTTCCTTCTCTTTCTGTTCCCTGAATACCTGGCACTGCTCTACGCCTTCTAGTCAGGCTATACTGCAACACCCCAGAACAACTTCCCCAGACCTCATAGCCACACCAGTGGGATCCCTGGGAGATTTGCTGTTCGTTTTCCTTTCTGATTTTTATTTATTCATTCTTTTCTTTTTTTTTTTTTCTTCTTCCCCTTTTTGTTTTTCTCCATTTCATAGTCTCTCATCTCTCCACTCCAACGGCAAGCTCCCCTAGCACTCTTTTTTGTTTGTTTGTATGTTTTTGGCTCCTGTACCTCTCTCCTCTCTCCCATATCCATCTTAGCTCCACACTTAACAATCTCCCCCCTACATCCTGCCTATCTGCACTGTGTGCTTAACATCACACCACCAAGCAGCACAGGCACGGCCTACTGGAACCTGCCGTGCGCTGATTACCAATTTGCCCTGGTGGCTGTAGGAAGTGCCACAAACAACCCGTCCCAGTAACTCCTCTTCAGCTAGATCTGCCCTGCTGTACCATATCTGAGCAACTGACCCTGACAGTTGGAGAAGGAGGTGAAAAGTATCGTGTCCACAGATGAGCAAACAACAAAGAACACACAGCCTGCCTACTCAGCCAAATTAAAAAAAAGGACAAAACAATTAAATCTACCAACAATAAAAGAGAAAAATAACTACTGAATTCCCCGAAGACAGCAGACAATATCAAAACATTTACAAAAACAGGACAGGATGGTTCCAGTAGGCATCCAGAAATAAAACACCAGATGACTTTCCAGTGGAAGAAAAGGCGCTAGAACTACCTGATACGGAATTCAAATCTCTGATACTCAGAATTATCCAAGAGTTGAAGCAAAAAGTAGGCAAAAATGAGGAAAAAAATAGACAAATTCATGGAAAAGGGAGACAAATTCATGGAAAATACAGATAAAAAATTGGAAGAATTCAGGAAAATAATGCAGGAACAAAATGCCAAAACAAATTCATAACTAGAAATTATACAAAATCAACAATTAGAAATCCAAAAGATAAACAGCAAGATTTCAGAAATGGACGGTGTCATAGAAGGGCCGAGAAGCAGATTTGAAACAGTGAAAGACAGGATCAGTGGAATTGAAGACAAACACTTGGATACAACTCTGTTTGAGGAAAACTCAAAAAAACAAACAATAAAAAACGAAGAGACCCAGAGAGTTATATGGGATACAATCAAAAGCAAAAATTTGTGAGTGATTGGAGTTCTAGAACAGGGGGAGAAAACAGAAAACACAGAGAGGATCATTGAAGAACTGCTGACAGAAAACTTCCCCAATATCATGAAAGATGAAAAGCTTGCCATCCAGGAAGCTCACCGAACCCCATATAGGATAGACCCCAAAAGAAAATCACCAAAGCATATCATAATCACACTTGCCAAAACCAAAGACAAACAAAGAATCCTGAGAGCAGCTCGTGAAAAACAACAAGTCACATACAGAGGAGAAACAATAAGACTAAACTTAGATTATTTGGCAGCAACCATGCAGGCAAGAGAGAAAGGATGACATATATAAAACCTTGAAAGAAAAGAATTGCAAGCCAAGAATAATATATCCTGCAAAACTCTCATTCAAATTTGATGGTGAAATTAGGTCATTTCCAGATAACCAGAAATTAAGGGAATATGTAAAAACCAAACCAATATTACAAGAATTATTACAGGGAGTTCTTCGATCTGAGAACAACCAACTTTGGCTCACAGGCAGAATATAGGATGCAGGATCATTCCAGCCAGATACCAATCAAAGACATGAACTCTCAAGGACTATCCAAAACCAAAAGAAATACAACAGGGAATCAGAGCAGTTAATCAGTAAATGATAACAGCATCAGGACAATAAAAGAGGGAATACACGATGTAGGTATAGAACCTTCTAGTTGAGAGGAAGGCAAGGTGATACCAAGTAACAAGAGACTGCTTCAAACTTAGAAAGATAAGGGTAAACTTCATGGTAACCACAAAGAAAGTTAAAAAACATACTCATAAAAATAAATAGGAAAAACATACAGTCTCACCAAAAACAAAACCTACAAAAACAAAAGAAATGAAAAAAAACTCCACAAACAAAAGTAACTCAGCACAGGAGAGTAAGAAGAACAAAGAAAATGTCAGCACTACAAAATGACAGCAACAAACTCACATCTATCAATAATTACACTGAATGTAAATGGACTCAATGCACTCATAAAGATATGGAGAGTGACAGAATGGATAAGAAAACAGGGTCCATCAATATGCTATCTACAAGAGACACACTTTAGAAACAAAGATGTGCATTTATTAAAAGTCAAAGGTTGGAAAAAATATATTAAGCTAACAACTACCAAAAAAGAGCAGGAGTGGCAATACTAATCTCAGA
>NW_004443961.1:21952150-22032346 GCF_000243295.1 Trichechus manatus latirostris | reverse complement strand
GCTAGAAGGCAGAAGGGGACAGGAAAGCTGGTGATAGGGAACCCAAGGTTGAGTAAGGATAGTGTTGATGTGTTGTGAGGTTGTTAACCATTGTCACAGGGCAACAAGTGTACTAATGTTTAATGAGAAACTATTTTGTTCTGTAAACCTTCATCTAAAGTGAGAATAGCAGCACAATTGGAAGAGCGTAGTCTATGTCACTGAACTGTGCATGCAGAAATTTTTGAAATGGTGTATTGTTGGCTATGTATATTTTCACCAAAAAAAAAAAAAAGAAAAAGGTTGAGAAGGGAGAGGGTTGACATGTCGTGGGGTTGTTAACCAACGTCATAAAACAATATGTATACTACTGTTTCATGAGAAACTATTTGTTCTGTAAACCTTTACCTGAAGTACGATAAAAAAAAAAGATTAAAAAAAAGAAAATTTCTTCATAGTCATTTGTTTAAATTTATAATCAATATAAAGACATAGTTCAGAAATACGTAATAAAACTTATTAGGCAAAGTAAAATTGAAAATTACAGAAAATTATGTTCCTACTTTTTGTCACAAGGAAGTCAAGTCAATTTTTTTGTCGTTGTTTTCCTGAAAATAGTAGCAGCATAGTAGTTCCACTACCTACTTCACTAATATATACAAGTAGGTAAATTAAATTATCTGATCGTGAGGTAGTATTAATTCAGAATCACTTTTGAGTTTGCAAACTGATCACATTTGTTAAAAACACATCAGTTTTCTACAAAGCAGGAATTTCCTCAAACAAGCTTAATTTTATCACCTGTTTTCCTATTTTCATGTCATATAGTTGTGTCTGTATATAGACATTTAATATATAATGGTAAAGCAAAATGAAGTATGAACAGACACAATTGTAAATCATTAAATTTAAGAAATGCTTAGGAAGCCAATCGGGTAATATACACAAACCACATTTTATATTCAGTTTATAAAATTAGTATAAATGTGGAGAATATGGTTCCTAGAAAAGATATATTTATGTTCTTTACAAAATAAATGAGGGAAGGATGGATTTACTTGATTAAAACTGATATAATATTCAAATCATAATTGGTTAAGTTTGCAGGTCAGCCGGTCCAGTGCCTTTTTTATTTTGTAAACACAATTCATAGTAAAGGTGTTTTGTCATGCTCAGTAAACACACTGACAAACACATAATTTTAATTTGAAATACATTTTAAACAAAACTGTATTTATCCTTATATATGTGATTGCCCCTATAGTCTTTCTTCTGTTTCATTTTAAAAGTGCTGACTGTGACCACCAGCTTGATTTTATAATCTACTAACAGGTTTACAAAATCAGTTTAACAAACACTAAGCTAATTTAACCTATTACTTTTATATACAGACAAAGGCCCCAAACAAACATCTAAAATTCTTGAGCATTCATGGCAGTTTTTGGTAAAATCTAGGTCTTTTGAATGCTAGTCCCATTATCTTTCCAATAAGATTTTATTCTGCTCCATTTGAAATCACAGCCATAATTAGAATATATACAATTTAGATTGACTGTTACATAGAGATATATCACTATAAATGTCTGAAATATAATGGGCTGACCTCTGACAGGTTAATACCATACAATTACAGTTCATGTAAAAGGTTAAGTCCTTTGTATTTTGAACTCTAGTCACCCATTTCAGAAGAGGCATTGTAGCCATTGAAAGGTACATTTGAGCGTCTACAAGGTCAGATAAGGTCAAGTCATTTGCCTTTTATAGTTTAAGCTTGTATGACTTTGGCTGACTTCTACCACTGAGGTAGGACAAACCTAGTTCTGATATATTAAATGGACAATCATGTTCCTGTTCATTAATGTAGTCAACGTTTATTAAATTCTGTTGTGTGACAGGCATTGTGACAAGTATTTCAAAGACAGTGATGACTAAGACATGGAATTTCAGTAGAAGTCTTAAATTTCTTATGTCATTTTGCCTTTAGGAAGTATTTCCTAAATCTCATTCCTGATAAGATCCTTTCATATGTTCTACTTTCCAGGCATGACAACAGTCTGTCTCTGTATTAGCCACTTTCCAAGATTTACATGGAGAAGTAAACATGAGATAAAGAATTAAGGTGATACGTATTTTCATAGAGAGATTGCGATCATTATATGAGAAAGAAAATACCATTCCAGTGACTCAGTGTATTGTAGGAGAAGCAGGGTTGCGGAGGTGGTTTTATGTCTGCATCTACATAATGACTCATCTTAAGGAATTTATGATCATATGATTCATTCTTTAAGGGAGTACAGGAATCAACAGTGGGAGGCTGGAAAATTTTGTGCAGGTGTACCTACAAAGAAATCATTATCCCTCTAGGTAAAGACAGTCCCCATCACTACTCCTACTCCAAAAGGATTCTGACACTTTATAATAACAAAAGAAGGATAACAAATCAATATTATAAGAAGTAGGTAAAATTAGCAATGGGGACATTACTGAAGAGCAAAATATTGAGCAAGTCATGTAAACACTAAAATAAAATGACAAAATAAAATTTAAGTATGCATAAAAATATAATGGTACAGATACAACAGAGACTCTAAATTGAGAAAGAAGACACAATGATCAAAAATAAACAACAGAACATAAAAGAAATAAAACCTAAAAATAGACTAAAATATTCTAAGACAAAAAGTAATGTAAAATTAATAAAATAAAAAGAAAAAATACAACAGGAAAAATAGTTAAGAAGTGATATAACCAAACCAGCTAACTGTTGAAACTATAAAGGAATGGAGGACAGACTGACAAAGACAAAAGCAGAAAAGGATACTGTTGTTGTTGTTGTTAGGTGCCTTCAAGTTGGTTACGACTCATAGCAACCCTGTAGGACAGAGTAGAACTGCCCCATAGAGTTTCCAAGGAACAGCTGGTGGATTTGAACTGTTGACCCTTTGGTTAGCAGCTGAGCTCTTAAACACTATGCCACCAGGGCTCTGAACAGGATACTAAAAATGAAAAACCCATTGCTGTTGAGTTGATTCCGACTCATAGTGACTCTATAGGCAGAGAAGAACTGCCCCATAGAGTGTCCAAGGAGTGCATGGTGGATTTGAACTACTGACCTTTCGGTCATCAGCCATAGCTCTTAACTACTATGCCACCAAGGATTCCAAACAGGATATTAGGTGTTTATAAAGTTAGAGACAAATAGCAGTTGTATAATATAAAACCTAGTAACTTGTGACAGGTTTCCTCTGAAGAAAAATTTAACAAAAGAAATCCAATAAGTTTGTCTTTTCTTCTTTCCTTTTTTCATTATAAAATATTTTAAACAAAGAGATACAAAGATTTTAGTTTTCCTTGTAGATTTTAAGTGTTCCATGTATAAAAATGTTACACAATTATAGTAAGCAAATATTTGTGCACCAAATCTTACCATTAACCATATTTGCTACAGATAAAGTTTTTTTTTTTTGAAGATATAAAGCAATAGAGTTAAGGCTAGAGGTCTGCCTAAGAGATGCCATTTCCCTCTTTCACATTAAAAATAACCACTATGTTAAGGTTGCTATATATTTCTTTACGATGTATGCTTTCACTTTTTCTGCAGTTATATAGACATAAATAAGATGTAATATTGGGTTGTATTGTTTGTAGCTTTTTAAAATGTGCATAAATGTCATTATACACTAAATCCAAATCAAACTGTTGCTCTCGAGTTGACTCCAACTCATAGCAACTCTATAGGACAGAGAACTTTCCCATAGTGTTTCCAAGGATCAGCTGGTAGATTCGAACCACCAGCCTTTTGATTAGCAACCATAGCGCTTAACCATATACACTGTTTATTATTTTATAATTTATAGCATTAAGTTTTAAAATTTATTCATTTGTTACTTATAGAACATTCATTTTAACTACAGTCTTCTATTTTGATGTTCGAACTTATTACTTCATTTACCCATTTCTCAAATGATGAATCTTTAAATTATTTAGATTATCTATTTAATTGATAATATATTATATATACACTCATGCATGTATATTCACACACACACATATATACTAAATGAGTAATTTCTTTTATAAGAATCAGCACACAGATAGTTCGTATGAGGCGGAGGTCAAAGCTGTCCCAAATGTCCAACTCTTCCAAGCTGTTGTAGTGATCCGTCATCTACTACTCCCTGTCCTCTCAGTACTCTCCCTCCTGTCTTTGGGTTCTGTAATTTGCAGCAACATCTCACAGAACACACAAACCTTATAAAGGAAATGGGTCATGCGGTTATGGAGACTGGCAAGTCCCAAATTCTTGGGTCTGATGCAGGCTTCTCCCTGGCCCTCAGTCTCTGCCCATAGGCACTCAGCTTTCTCGCTCTATGGATCAAGAAGCCCGTCTCCTGTGGGTCTCTGCTGTCAGATTCTGCTGCGAGTCTCTCCTTCCTTGGTGGTGGTGGGCTCTTCTCTCTGCTCTGGAATTGGCTGTCTTTTAAGTTAAAATTGACCAATCCCCTTAGTGGGTCACAATTACCTTGTTTGCACAGCCCCGACCAATCACCTGGGTGGGAGTTACAAGATCATGGCGAGAAAGGCCATACTAAGTAGTTCACCACACCCCAACACTGCAATTAACTTTAGTTTTTCCTTCTGCATTTTCTCTTAATTATTAGCAAGAGATTCTTTTGATACCCAGCTACAAATGGGATTGGTGAGTCAGTAAGAATTTCCACTTCCCTTTACTGGATATCATTAAATTTTTATATAAAATTCCTACCAATTTACACTCCTCTACTAACAGTATAAATATCCCCACTTCCCCACATCCTCAGTAACTTCTGATATCACCAGTTTTTAATATTTGTGAAAACGATCTTGATATGAAATAGTAAATTATTATTTTTATTCATTTTTTCTAATCGTTAGAAAGCTTGACTATTGTTTCATATGTTTATAAACATTTAAAGTTCTTTCTTTGTGAGTGGAGTATTCAAACTTTTTTCCCATTTTTAAAATTGTGTTGATTGTCTTACTGATTTAAAAGCATTTTTTACATAGTCTAAATATCCATCTATTGACAGTTAATAGGTGTTACACGTATCTTCTGCACAATAAGTGGCCAGTCTTTCAAGTTTTCCTCATTTTATATATACATATATAATTTTATAAATAAAACATATATATATGTTTATATATATAAAACTGTTAAGGAGCCCTGGTGGTGCAGTAGTTAAGCACTCGGCTGCTAACCAAAAGATCTGCAGTTCGAACCCAACAGCTGCTCCTTGGGAGAAAGTTGTGGCAATCTGTTTCTGTACAGATTACAGCCTTGGAAACCCTATGGGGCAGTTCTACTCTATCCTATAGGGTCACTATGATTCAGAATCAATTCAACAGCAACGGGTTTGCTTTTTTTTCCATATTACTGTTCTACAAAATTTTCCAAATTTTCTTCTAATAGTTTAAAATTTTTAATATTTATATATTTGTGCATATGGAACTCTTACATATGGTGAGATGAGGAATATAATATGTACTTTTTGGTCTGAAGTGTCATTTACTAAACATTATTGGGTAGCATATCCATTTTTTCACTGATTTATAGTTAAGTTTTTAGATACGCACACGTTTATTTGGAGACTCTTTGTATTGCCCAATCTTGCAATACTGTTTTAACATAAGTTTACAATAATTTCATATAGCTGAGTGATTTTCTTTTTCTTCCTGTTTTATGCTATAAATTGTATAGCATGAACATTATATATTTCTTTAAATTTCAATCGAACTCACCTCTAAAACCATCTGAACCTGGGGTTTTTAAAATGAAATGTTCTTTTTCGCATTAAGAGTTATTGCTTGATTCAGTGATTTTCTTTCTGTCTGTGTCTACACTGCATTTTATACTTTTTCTAAAATTTTATGCATTTTGCATTTTTTTCAAATTTGTTACACGAAAATATCTGAATATTGTTTTTTAATCTCTTGTATCTGGAGTTACATCAGCCTTTTAGTTTCTTTTTATACAAATATTCCTTTTTCATCACCAGACTCGTTAAAACATAACCATTTCAATAAATATTTAAGAGAACAATATTTAATTTTCATAATTGTCTTTATTATTTTGTTTTTTCCTAATTACAGTAATTTTTGCAATTATGTTTAAAATGCTAAAATGTCTAAAATTAAAGACAAATCAAAATGTCAGCTCATACGTCACTGTTGGGATTGGAAAACGGTATAATCGCTTTAGAAAACTTTTTGAAATTGTGTCTTAAAGTTGAAGACAGAGCAATAAATAGATAGAAGAGAAATAGGTTAAGTACAATAATACTCATAGTAGCATAATTAATAATAGTAACCCCCAAGTAGAAACAGAAAAATGCTCAACAATTGAATAGATGAATAAATTCGATATATTGACAATGGAAAAGTACAAAAACAAAAATGAACAAAGGAAAGATACACAAAATAGCAGGAATGAATCTCATAAATACAAGCTCTGGTATGTGCATGCACGCTTTGAGTTTTTATGACCTCTTGATGTCTTGACACTTTTATAATAATGAAATGTCTCTATTTCTATGATGTCTGCTTTTTCCCAAAGTTATATAGCTAGCCTAGTTTACTTATAGTTAATTTTTGCATGGTATGTTTTTTTCCATACCTATTGTCTTTATATTAGTGAGTGATGTGTAGACAATTTGCATCTAATGTAATAGCCAATATGTTTGAATTCAAGTCAGCTATCTTGCTATCTGTTTTCTATTTTCCCCAGTTGTTCTTTGTTTCTTTTTGCCAATTGTCCTGTCTGTTTTATTGGCTTTTTCTGTTTGCTTGATTGTAGGTTTGTTTGTTTAATGATCCCATTGTGACCAGTGAGAATATGAACTATTTTCAGTCCTAAATGATCTCCAAAAATTATTTTTTCCTACGGCCTTATTATGGTTCTTTCCCTTGGCTTCAGAACTTTCCTCGCATCAATTTCACATCAGTCCTTAGTCAATGCCTCAAGGAGACTTCTCTGCAGATCTCCAGAGATTCCTCTCTGTGCAGCTTCCTCATGTCAAGCATGTAAATAGCATCAGGCTAACCACACTACTCTGCAGCTTGAGGGGTTCTTAGTTTTAGATCTCCCATGATTATAGAAGCTAAGACATGGGTGTATTCTGTTTTTTTTGTGTTATTCTGTTTTTTAAGCTAAGAATAGAAATCCAAGTTTTAATTTCTTAGAATTTTCACATTAAGAGGGCTTTCAGTCCTCCCAGTCTGGGCTCTGAGCCTTCAAATACCACTGAAAGATGGAACCTAAATGCAATCTCTCAAGATTTTCTAGAAACAGACAGCATCATGAAGGAGACAGCTTTTGTACAACTTCCACCCAAAATCTTAGATCAAGACTCCTAAACGTCAGAGAGGCAATGGCAGCCACACTCCTCCTTTTTGTGGTTACCTTTTCCCACACTTTGGGCTTAAATCCTTTTGTGCTCAGTGGTACGTATAGCGACCCTGAATGTTAAAGCCTCTGAAGTTTATTGGGAAGCTGCTGTACCTCTGACAGTGCATGCTGCAGGGGCCTTTGTAACAGTTTGAAACTGAAGAAACGAGTGTGTAATACAAATTACTGTTTGTACAGGGCGTTGTATGAGGTGTCTGAATTTTTGGTAGGAAAAATAGAACTTTTGAAAATTTTTATTTGTTGAACATATGTACCAATAGACCCCAGGGGGACTCTGGGATATAGTTAGTAGTACTTCATGGGTGCCACCAAACACTTAAGGTAGGCGTGTGGGAGGGGGCAAGAAAAAAAATTGAAATACCTACCAAAAATTCAGACACAATTATTCAGCATGCTTCCATTAATGAAAACACATGGTATCAATAAAAAATTCAAAGCAGAAAATTATTGGGTCACCAAAGGGGTAAGGTTTTGTATTGAAAACTCCTTTGGGAATAGAAATTAGAGAATATACATATATATGTGTGTGTGTGTGCTTGTCATTTGATTAACCTGGATCATGTTAAAATGCAGATACTGATTCAATATGTCTGGGATCAGACCTAAAATTTTGTGTTTCTAACATACTTCCAAGGGGGTATGGGTGCTGCTGGCCCATGGATGTCACTTTGCATAGCAAGAATCTAAAAGAGTTTTGCAACTGGTATTGCAATAATGAGTTGCAAAAAGAGTGAAAGATTAGTGTTAGCACAGCCTAAAGTTTCTATATTAAATTTTCCTCACCAACCCTAATACTCTTCTGGCAGAATATAGAAAACACTAGCAGAAAGTGAAAAGCTAGATATAAAAGTATTCCTTTGAATAGAATTACTTCATGATTCCACATAACAAGAGTTACTCTTTTACCACAGACTCTTGCCCTTGACATGTTGTTCTTAATTATTGTATTAATCAAAGAAGTTACTAACTTCTTGCCAGAAAATATTGCTTCTTTATGAAACCCTCTTAAGGTAATTATCTTGCAATGCCGTAAACTCTGGTTTTCAATAGGGGATAGAACGTTAATGATCAAAAAGGGAATAGCTCAAAATTTAATTACATTTCAGAATTCTCTGACTGCTGATTCTGGTTAGGTTTGCAAAACAGATACAAAATACCATCAAACGAATTGTACATGAACCAGAAAAATTGAGAGAATGAATTCAATGCAAAGTCATGAAATTAATTACGGCATTGGGTTACCAAGCATTAAGATTTATAAGTCTATAGATAGCTCTGATCTATTTGATGGTGTCTTAGAAAATTAACTACTCAACATATGCCATCATTGCATCCATAACACCAGCTAAAGTATGGAATAAGGAAAGTAAAGGCAAATTCATAATTCTCTGTTTATGTTTCCAAGCACAGACATATTCTTTAACTAACAGGTCGTGCATGTATAGGCCATTAGTGATCATTAATCTATGAAACAGTTCTTGAATTTCACAAGTAGGTTTGAATTTCACAAGTTGCATTTCACATCAGGGAGTCAAGCTTATTTGCCACTTTCATATGCTAACACCTGTGATCAAGGCATAAAGACGGATAACCTAGCATTTAGCTCTTTGTGTAAACACATAAGCGGAAGGATCACTCGTGAATTTGCCAATTACCCTCTCCTACTGAGAATATTAGCTGATATTCGTAATGTATGTACACTAGGCTTCTGCACAGCAACGCTTGGAATATTAAAATGGTGGTGTCCATGATCAATCCCAAAAAGGAGGAGGGTAGTTTGATATTTAAGACAGTATCATTCTCTTTATTGTTCTTTTATTATGGCATATTGGAGGCTTAATGAGGATACCAGGCAAGTTTGTTTGGCAAGTTTACTTTATGCTTTTTTGAATCAAAAGAGGCAGCATTTATATTTTTTCTTAAAATTTTAAAATGGATGAGACTATGTTGTATTCATGAATATAGGCGATAGGGTATCTCTGTCCTTTCATTTCATAAAAAAAAATGTGAGTTTTGTTTTTACCAAAATGGATATCATTATATCTTCATTGCCTGTTTTATGTTCTATGTAAGACTCTAAGTCAAACCACATTCAGGATATCTCCTATTAAAGAATGTGGACGTCTTCATAATGGAGCAAAAGTAAGAAAACCCACATTTGCTTGATTGAAAAATTGAAACTTTACTTACTTTTATATAATATAGGCCTGAAATATGAGTAAACAGCGGAATTAAATCAATTAAATGTAAATAATTATAATAAATTTGACTCTGTGGTATTAAATTATAATAAAATATCTGGGAATAAATTTAACCAGAGAGGTGAAAGCCTTGTACATTAAAAATTATAAAACATTGCTGAAAGAAATTAAAGAAGACTTAATAAAAGGAATAACATCCTACATTCATACATGGGAAGACTTAATATTGTTAAGATGTCAATACTACTCAATGTGACCTACAGATTCAATGCAATCTCTATTAAATATTCAACTCCTGTAGGCTTGTATCCCAAGATCTGTAGGCCAGGCAATGGAAAGAGTACAGAGTGATGAGAGAGAGTCCTGCCAAAATATTTATTTATAGTCTGGAGGCAGAACACCCCCTAAAGAAACTTCCTTCCTATTGATTCATTACATCAGAGCACATCACATCACATCACATTACACACATTAAAGAAAGTAATTACATTACAATACATTTTGCTTTTTTGTTTGCTTTAGCAGCTTCCCTGGGGATTATAACGAATAGCTTAATACAACCTATTTCAGATTAATACAAACCTACTTTTTTCATAATTATTGTTTTATACAGTTTACTTTTAAACTAGATAGGAAGAAGGAGCTACAAAATATACATCTATACTTATGCTTTTAAAAAATATAAGTATTTAATTATGTAGCTATGGTTCAAATCCACCAACTGCTTCTTGGAAACCCTAGGGGGCAGTTTTACTTTGTCCTAGAGGGTCACAAAAGTTGGAATCGACTGGACAGTAACAGGTTTAGCTACCTTTACTGTACCCTCTATTTCTTCATGCGGATTTAAATTACTATCGTGATTGTTAGGTGCTGTCGAGTCGGTTCCAGCTCATAGTGGCCCTATGCACAATCCTCACAATCGTTGCTGTGTTTGAGCTCGTTATTGCAGCCACTATGTCAATTCATTATGTTGAGGGTCTTCCTCTTTTTCCCTGACCTTCTACTTTACCAAGCATGATGTCTTTCTCCAGAGACTGATCCCTCCTGATAATATGTCCAAAGTACGTGAAATGAGGTCTCACAATCCTTGCTTCTAAGGAGCATTCTGGCTGTACTTCTTCCAAGACACATTTGTTTATTCTTTTGACAGTCCATGATATATTCAATATTCTTTGCCAGCACCATGATTCAAAGGCATCAATTCTTCTTTGGTCTTCCTTATTCATTGTCCAGCTTTTGCTTGCATATGAGGTGTTTGAATATGTTTGGGTGAGCTGCACCGTAGTCCTTACGTGACAACTTTGCTTTTTAACTCCAAAGAGATCTTTTGCAGCAGATTTGCCCAATGCAATGCGTCATTTGATTTCTTGACTGCTGCTTTCATGGGTGTTGATTGCAGATCCAAGTAAAATGAAATCTTTGACAACTTTAATCTTTTCTCTGTTTATCATGATGTTGCTTATTGGTCCAGTTGTGAGGATTTTCGTTTTACGTTCAGGTGTAAGTCACACTGAAGGCTGCAGTCTTTGATCTTTATCAGTAAGTGCTTCAGGTGCTCTTCACTTTCAGCAAGCAAGGTTATGTCATCTGCATAACTCAGGTTGTTAATGAGTCTTCCCCCAATATTGACGCCCCATCCTTCATATAGTCCAGATTCTTAGATTATTTGCTCAGCATACAGATTGAATAAGTATGGTGAAGTGATACAACACTGACCCACACCTTTCCTGACTTTAAACTACACAATATTCTGTTGTTCTGTTCCAACAACTGCCTCTTGTTCTATGTATGGGTTCCGCATGAGCAAAATTAAGTGTTCTGGAATTCCCATTCTTCCCAAGGTTATCCATAATTTGTTATGATTTACGCAGTCAAATGCCTTTGTGTAGTCAATAAAACCCAGGTAAACATCTTTCTTGTATTCTCTGCTTTCAGCCAGAATCCATCTGACATCAGCAATGATATCCCTTGTTTCACATTCTCTTCTGAATCTGGCTTGAATTTCTGGCAATTCCCTGTTGATGTACTGCTGCAACCACTTTTGAATTATCTTTAGCAAAATTTTACTTGCATGAGATATTAATGATATTGTTCGATAATTTCTGCATTCAGTTGGATCACCTTTCTTAGGAATGGGCATAAATATTAATCTCTTTTAGTCAGTTGGCCAGGTAGCTGTCTTCCAATTTCTTGGCATAGATGAGTGAGCATTTCCAGTGTGCATCTGTTTGCTGAAACTTCTCAGTTGGTATTCCATCAATTCCTGGAGCCTTGTTTTTTGCCAGTGTTTTCAGTACAGCTTGGACTTCTTCCTTCAGTACCATCGGTTCTTGATCATATGTAACCCCCTGAAATGATGAAGGTCAACCAAGTCTTTTTGGTACAGTGACTCTGTGTATTCCTTCCATCTTCTTTTGATGCTTCCTGCTTCATTCAGTATTTTGCCCATAGAATCCTTCACTATTGCAGGTTGAGGCTTGAATTTTTTCTTCAGTTCTTTCGGCTTGAAAAATACTGAGCATGTTTTTCCCTTTTGGTTTCCTAACTCCAGGCTTTTGTAGATGTCAATTATAATACTTTGCTTTGTCTTCTTGAGCTGCCCTTTAAAATCTTCTGTTCAGCTCTTTTACCTCATGACTTCTTCCTTTCACTTTAGCTACTCTAAGATCAAGAGCAAGTTTCAGAAGTCTCTTATGACATCCATTTTGGTCTTTTCTTTCTTGTCTTTTTAAATGACCTTTTGCTTTCTTCATGTATTATGTCATTCCACAGCTCATCTGGTCTTTGGTTATTAGCATTCAATGCCTTATATCTGTTCTTGAGAAGGTGTCTAAATTCAGGTGGGATATCCTCAAGGTTGTATTTTCACTCTTGTGAACTTGTTCTAATTTTCTTCAGCTTAAACTTGAACTTGCATATGAGCAATTGATGGTTTCTTCCGCAGCCAGCCCTGGCCTTGTTCTAAATGATGATATTGAGCTTTTACATCATCTCTTTCCAAAGATGCAGTCAATTTAATTCCTGTGTATTCCATCTGGTGAGGTCCATATATACAGTCATTGTGTATGTTGTTGAAAAAAAATATTTGCAATGAAGACATTGTTAGTCTTGCAAAATTCTATTATATGATCTCTGGCATAGTTTTTATCACCAAAACCATATTTTACACCTACTGTTTGTTTTTGTATAATAGTTGTATTTATTGTTCTTCCTTGCAGGCATATGGATATTATCCTATCACTGACAGCTTTGTACTTGAGGATAGATCTTGAAATGTTCTTTTTGATGATGAATGCGATACCACTCCTCTTCAATTTGTCATTCCTGGCATAGTACACTGTATGATTGTCTGATTCAAAATGGCCAATACCAGTCCATTTCAGCCCACTAATGCATAGGATATCCATCTTCATGTGTTCCATTTCATTTTTGATGACTTTCAATTTTCCTAGATTCGTGCTTTGTACATTCCACATTCTGATTATTAATGGATGTTTGCAGCTGTTTCTTCTCATTTTGAGTCGTGCCATGTCAGCAAACGAAGGTCTTGAAAGCTTGACTCCATCCGCGTCATTAAGGTCAACTCTACTTTGAGGAGGCAGCTCTTCCCCAGACATCTTTTGAATATGCCTTCCAACCTGAGGGGCTCATCTTCTGGCACTATATCAGACTATGTTCCACTGCTATTCATAAGGTTTTCACTGGCCAATTTTTTCAGAAGTAGAACGCCAGGTCCTTCTTCCCAGTCTGTCTTAGTCTGGAAGTTCAGTTGAAACCTGTCCAGCATGGGTGACCCTCTGGTATTTGAATACTGGTGGCATAGCTTCCCACATCACAGCAACACGCAAGCCCCTACAATACAAAAAACTGACAGACGCGTACTATCTAGTTTCCTGTAAATTCAGTCTGAAGAACTCTGTTGAGTATTTCTTTAAGGGCAGATCAGCTAGTGATAAATTTTCCCAATTTTTGTTTATCTTTGTACAACTTAATTTCTCCATTTTTTATCCTCTGATATGTGTCATCCATGAGTGTGGCACATTTGTTATAGTTAATGAACCAATATTGCTACATTGTTACTAACTCAAGTCAATAGTCTATAGTTTATTCAGATTTTCTTACTTTTTAAGTAATGTTTTTTTCTGTCCCAGAATCCCATCCAGGACACCACATTACATTTACTTGTCATATCTTTTCAGGGTCCTTTTTGTTGTGACAGTTTCTAAGACTTTTTTGGTTTAATTACCTTGACAGTTTTGAGGTGCACTGGTGAAGTATTTTGTAGGATTCCCCTTTATTGAAATTTGTCTTTTTTTCATGACTAGACTTGGACCATCAGTTTTTGCAAGAAAGACCACAGAGTTAAAGTGTCATTTTTACCACATCATACCAAGGGTATATCCTATTAGCATGATTTATCGTTGCTGATATTGACGTTGATCACTTGGCTGTTGTAGTATTTTTCAGGTTTCCCAGTGTAAAGTCTTCCTTTCTTCTTCCTTTCTAAAGGCAAACTACCTTCTTTGGAAATCCCTTAGTTCTTCATGGATTTCTTTCTGTTTTTCAATATATAAATTGTGTGATGCTTAGGATTTGATAACAGACAAAATCTGCTTGGACAGATGTTGACTGGAAGATTTCAAATGATTTCTATATATCAACCCCACAAACTGAAACACTATAATGCACATATGCGCTCAGTTACTTAGAACTGATAAAATGTCTTATTTACCTAGTAATGTATTTAGAAGACTAAAGCAAATATCAAGCAAAAGGTAGCAAGGAGATTAGAAAGTGGAATAACTTTATCATTGTGATAAATAAAGCTAGGCATCAGGGTGGATTTATTTGGGGAAGATGAAAGAAATAAACATTACCTTGTAAGATGTGGACTATTATTTCAAAAAAGAGGAAAGAGTAACCCTTCTATTTGTACATTTATATTCTCCAGTTAAAGAAAGAAAAATGGAAAAGTAACAAATTTAATATAAAACAATGAGACAGATAGAACTTCATAGAAAGCCAAATTGAAGGTCATACAGTTTAAAAATACCCAATTAAATATAGGATATGTCATTATACTTCTGTGTGTACTGAATAATTAAGGTGAAATTGGCAGTTTTATAAGTTTGAAAAAATTTGAATATATTATTTTTTACCATGCTCTAAATTCCTATGGTAGCAAAGGGATTACTGGCAATTATTTGGAAAATATGAGCTTTTTCTCTTTGATGATTTTTCACTTAGTTTCGCTCTAAATGAATATATGAAAGATATAAAGAAATTGAATTTTCATTGTCCCCTAAAATGCTGTGAGAATACAGAAATACTGTTAAAAAGTGATTTAAACCATGAATGTGAAAAAAATCATTAGAGTTAAATTCATAGCATACAGAGTTATAGAATGACTTGTATGAATTTTAAGTAATAAGGAACATATTCATTAAAATTATTTAAGACTCCAGTAATATTTTTGTACAGTATTTTTATGCAAATAATATGCGCCTTCTACATTTGTTTGCCAAGCATGCCCTCCCCCTGCAAGATATTTTTGTAAGCACCGCTATGCCAATTTTTTTAACATGTTTTTCTTAAAAAATTAGCTTAGCATGCTTATGAAAGTACCTCATTGGGGGGAGGTCATGGTTGGCAAATAAACACAGAAGGCACACATTATTTGTGTAAAAATATAGTGATTGATCTTTTATTTTCCATTACATCATGGCTAGGCAGATAGAATGAGAATTTAAAAAATGATAAATTCTACTGTTTTAATTCTTACTTATTTGACTTCTGTTTTTCCTTTGTCACTATTTTATCCTTTTTATCAGTAAGTAATTTGAGTCTTTTCAATAACTATAATTAGAAATTAATAAGTGAGGGTGTATATTTTTTCTTTAGAATAATAAAATGAAAGCTGCTTTGACATTAGAACATTCTGAAATTAATTTTTTTAGGTGAAAAGAGACGATGAAACACTATATTTTCCCAATCTGCTAAATGCACTTAACTGAATGTACTATATAATAATAGTTGAACTTATAAATTCTTTTGTCATTAAGGAATCTTAATTTATGGTAATAATTTCTTGTTATATTTTTCAATTGGTGTGTGTTCAGCTTCTGTGGAAAATTTGTAATTTTTTTAAAATTTATAATTGATTAATGGTTTTTGCAGGGTGGGTGTTGCTTATATAAAAAGTGGGATGTCCTATGTATACATTTTTAGGATTTAGTTTTCACCGTAAAATATCAGCTTAATGGTTTATTTCTCTCACAAATATTAATTTTGTATCTACTACAGGTACTGTTATTGTTACTGGAAATACAATACTGAACATGACAATCATGTCCTCAGCCTTCATGAAGTAAAATATTTTATATATATTTTAAGTGAATGTTTTCTAAAATATATTGCTGATATTGCTATCTTATGTGAGACATAATAATATTACGTAAAAATTCAAGGTCTTTAGTATAAAGATAAAGTAATACATAATGTCAGGTTTTTGTTTTTTATCCAATCTCTCTCCCCTTTCTACTTTTAAAACTTAGGGTATTCCTCTACTCCTATCCTTATTTGTCTCAGTAACCTTGCTTCATAGGTTATCCTGGCTTTCTTCTACATGTATGTATCTCTCTACATTGCCTATTAGTGTTTGAACAGATACTCATATCTTACTTAAACAGAAATTCAAAACCTTGGTCACTTCCCCTTTCAGCCATGCTACTTTTTATATCTCTTTACAACCATGTTTCTCTAAAAAGTTGTTGCTGTTCCCTCCTTCTTCAGGTTCCATTCTCTTTTCATCCATCTCCAACTTTGCCTCTGCTTCTACCAGTCTACTGAAATGGTCTCTTCTTTTGGCTTCTGTGGTGACACATTTTCTTCATATTCTTCCTCACTCCCTGGCAGCTTCTGCTCAGTCTTTTTTTCTGGCTGCTCTGTTTGTATCCAACACCTGAATTCTGGAATTCTCTACTACAGGTCCTTATTATGGCTTTACTTCTTATGCTAGTGTTTTCCCTAGATAGTTTCATACTTTCCCATAGCTTCCCTTACCATCAATTTGCTGAAATTTCAAAATTTAGGTTTCTAGGTTTTAAGACTGTGAAGGGTCAGAGATTTTATCCTATTTGCAAGCTAACAAATTAGCCTGCTTCAGTTTTCTAGATGTTGGCAGAAGACAAGAGGCTCCTGGGATTTAAAATACCCTTTAGAAAGTTATAGAAGAATCCTGATCAAAAATGGGGAAGTATAGAACGGAATTTCAGATTATGATGGACTCCAGACTTTCTGGAGCCCTGGAGGCTGGATGAACCACTGAAACTATTGCCCTGAGATAATCTTTAAACCTGAAACCAAAAATATCCCCTGAATTCTTCCTAAAACTAAACAATAGTTTAGCTTAACTCGCAAAATATGTCTGTCTTGGGCATTATGCTCTTTAAAGAACTATCTATGTGGGATCAAATTGACAACATCAACTCAAAAGATTAGATAGGAACCTTAGGGGGTGTCTTAGTCATCTAGTGCTGCCATAACAGAAATACCACAAGTGGATGGTTTTAACGAACAGAAGTTTATTTCCTTACAGTAAAGTAGGCTAAAAGTCCAAATTCAGTGTGTCAGCTCCAGGGGAAGGCTTTCTGTCTCTCAACCTTCTCATCAGTGTTCCCTCAGATTAGGAGCTTCTTGGCACAGGGACCCCGGTCCAAAGGACACGCTCTGCTCCCAGCACTGCTTTCTTGATGGTATAAGGTCCCAAATTCTCTGCTTGCTTCCCTTTCCTTTTATCTCTTACAAGAGATAAAAGGAGGTGCAGGCCACACCCCAGGGAAACTCCCTTTACATTGGATCAAGGATAAGACCTGAGTAAGGGTGGTGTTACAATTCCACTCTAATCCTCATTAACATAAAATTACAATCACAAAGTGGAGAACAACCACACAATTCTGGTAATCATGGCCTAGCCAAATTGTTACACACATTTTTGGGGGCACACAGTTCAATCCATGACAGGGTGGAGGTGAGTTTATGTTAATGGAGGAGGAACAACTCAGAAAAGGAGGGCAAGAAGGGTTGCACAACTCGAAGAATGTAATCAATGTCACTTATTGTACACATAGAAATGGTTGAATTGGTGTATGTTTTGCTGTGTATATTCTCAACGACAACAAAATAAAATTTTAAAAAGTAATAAAAGAGATTAAGCAAGAAGCAAGAAAGCACAGATAGGGGACGATAGATGCCACATCACATGAGATTGCCAAGGAGCCAATAACAAGGAACTTCCCCCAGAACCAATAGGGACACAGTTTCCCTAGAGCCAGCACCCTGAATTTAGACTTCTAGCCTCCTAAACTGTGAGAATATAAAATTCTGTTTGTTAAGGCAAAACAAAAACAAAAACAAAAATCCTTTAGAAAGTATTGTATAACTCATGGCACCGTAGAGATCATGAGCTTCATGTCTGCATTGTTCTCCTTGTCTCATAGAGCTGACGTAGAGGTGGATCCAGGTGGATGCTGCTTTCACAGTGGGTTTATGTCACAGCTGAGGAACCTCAAGCTTAGAACACTCATTGCTATAAGAGGACAGCTACAATCCTGTCCAACCTTTTTTCTGGAGAGAAACATATTTATTGGTCAGGAAACAAATCTGTCCTCTTCCCTCAAGGGGAACACTATGTCTTCAAATGCTGTTTGCTATATAAACATCCTTTAAAAGGTGGTCCAGAACAACTTCTGACAATGGCTGTTGCTCAGAAGATGTCAAGAAGTGCAAGAAGTCCACGAAGAACCGTCTCCCAACACTAGACCAGAGCTAAACCACTTTACTTGCGAACGTGGCTCATATTTCCAAATGGATGTTTCACAGGCACATAAAACTTGATCTTCATTCCCTCAAATTGTTCCTTATTTAGTTTTTCCTATCTTAAACCCATTGCTGTCGAGTTAATTCTGCCTCATAGTGACCCTATAGGACAGAGTAGAACTGCCCCATAGGATTTCCAACAAGTGGCTGGTGGATCTGAATTGCCAACCTTTTGGTTAGCGCCTAGCTCACAGTACCTCTTAACCACTGCACCACCAGAGCTCTTTTCCTGCCTTAGTAAGTAATGTTTCTGTCTTCTCCTTGCTTAAGTTAGACACACAAATGGCATTTTTAACACTTCTCTGCCACACATACACACCATATATTACCCATCAAAAATTATCCTGATTCTACCTACAGTATTTTTACACAAATAATGTGCACCTTTGATGTTTTTTTGCCAACCTTGCCCTCCACCAGGAGGTATTGGCATAAGCTGCTATGCCAATTTTTTTTCTAACATGCTGCTGTAAAAAGAATTAGCATAGTGTGCTTACAAAAATACCTTGCGGGGGAGGGGAGGGTGAAGTTGGCAAACAAATATAGAAGTTGGCGGCTTTTGCGTAAAATACAGTAAGTCAAATCTGTCAGTTGGTGTTTATGTACATTGATGCTACTTTAAGAAATACCACCATCATCTCTTACATAGACTACACAAAAACTTACTAAATAGTTTGTTTTGTTTCTCTTGATTCAACAGTCTACAAAGCAACCAAAGCGATCTCCCTCCCTCTCTCTCTCATTCTGTTTTCTTGTTTTAATAATACAGATCTGATAATGCCACTTCTCTGCTTAAAACCATTTAATGACCTCAGATTATTTCTATGAGTTAATTCAAATACTTTGCATACCTGGAGGACAGCATAATCAGACCCCTACCTCCTCTGCAGTGTTGTATCCTACGATTTTTTTAATTGTTCACTAGGCTCAGCAACGTCAGTTTTCTTCTTACGTATAGATCATATAAAGACTCTGTCACACTACCACTCCAAATATCGGTGCCTTTGAAAATGTTCTATTTAAACAGCTTTATTGAGGCATAATTTACATACCATAAATTCACTCATTTTACATGTACAAATTAAATAAATTTTAGTAAATTTATAAAGTTTTGCAATCATAACCACAATCTAATTTCAGAACATTTTCATCACCTCCAAAAGAAACCATATGCTCATTTGGAATCACTTCCCTTTCCCACCTCCAGCCCCAGGCTGCCACTAATTTAATTTCTCTTTCTCTAGATTTACGTTTTCTAGATAGTTAATAAAAATGGAATCATATAATACATTGTCTTCTGCCCTGGACTTCTTTCACTTGTAATGTTTTAAGGATCATCTATGTTACAGCATGATTCAATACTTCTTTCCATTTTACTGCTGAATAGTATTCCATTTTATGAACATATCACTTATGTTTTTCTATTCATCAGTGGATGGACATTAGTATTGTTTTCTCATTTCGACTATATGGATAATGCTTCTGTGTACATTGGTTTACAAGTCTTTGGGTGGACCTGGCTTATTACTTCTCTTGGATAGATACCTAGAAGTAGAATTGATGAGCCATGTAGTAAGTCTATGTTTAGCATTTTAAGAAACTTCCAAACGGAAGTGACATCTTATTGTGATCTTGATTTATGCTTCCTTAAAGACTAATGATGTGAGCACATTTTTACATGCTTATTTTCCATTGGTATATCTTCTTTAGTAAATGTCTATTGAAATCTTTTCTCTATTTATTAATTGGGTTATCTTTTACTTATAGAGTTTAAGAGTTCTTTATATATTCTTGATACAAAACACTTAACAGGTATGTGATTTGCAATTTTTTTCTGCCAGTCAGTGGCTTATCTCACTTTTTTAAGGGTGTCAAAAAAGATTTTGGCTATTATGAAAAGTGCTGTAATGAATATTGGTGTACAGGCTTCTGTTTGTGTTCCTATTTTCACTTCTTCTGGGTATATACCTATGATTAGGATTGCCGGGTCATATGGTAGTTCTATGTCAACTTTCTGAGGAACTGCCAGACTTTTCCACAGCAGCTACACCATTTTACTTTCCCACCAGCAATGGATGAGGGTTCTAAGAACTTTATGCTGTATGATGTTATTGTGAATTGAATTATTTCTTTAATTTCATTTTTGGTTGTCCATTGCTAGTATATAGAAATAAAATAGATATGTTTATATTGATCATATATTCTTTAGCCTTGTAGAAATTATTTATTAGTTTAAATAGAGTTATTCTTTGTGTGTACGTGTGTACATTTTTAGAATTTTCTACATATGAGAAATTGTCATTTAAGAATAAAAAAAAACTTACTTCTTCCTGTCATATCTGGATTTTTCTTTTCCTTGCCTGATTGCACTGATCAGAACTTCAGTGCAGTGTTTAACAGAAAGAGCTGTTATCTTTGCCTTGTTCCAGATCTTGGGCAGAAAGCATCTCTCACCTTGAATGTTAGCTGTATGTTTTTCCTAAATGTCCTTAGAAACTTGTGGAAATTCAATAACACTCTGAGTGTTTTGAGTCTTTATAATAAAAGACTATTGATTTGGTCAAATGCTGTTTCTGTGTCTATTGAGATGATTATGTAGTTTTTTTTCCCCTTTATTCTGTTAATAGGGTGTACATATTAATTTATTTTTGAAAGTTAAACTAATCTTACATTCCTTGGATAAAAGTTATAGCCCCCTTTTAACCTTGCTGATTTTTTTGGTCTCCAGAACCCTAAGGTAATATATTTTATTTTATATTTTATACATGATTCATAGCTGTTATTTGCAGGAAGTTCAGTTTGTGAGGAACTTACTTTTGAATATCAGAAACAGAAAAGGAGAATAAATATTAAATAGAAAATAATTGAAAACCATCATAGGTTAACAATTTTTCTAGTTTTGATGACAGTAACTGCTATCGTGAAAATAAAACAAGAAAAGAGAAGCAAGTAAGGAGGTAAAGAAAACAAACAGCAAATGGAATGTAAAATAATCTCTAATTTTTTCTGAAGACAAACGGTCAAAACAATTTTTTTTTTAATGTCTCTGGAAATTAGCAATATTTTTCTGTGTGATGACAGTAACAATGAACGTGTCTCATACTTTCTCTGAATTTCCTATTGGCTCATTTTCACTAGGAACTTTTTGATTCTTACCCATTTGATACCTGAGCATGCTTGAGGAATAATACGTAGTCACACTTTAACTAATACATGGCTT
The DNA here is from genome assembly GCF_000243295.1 of Trichechus manatus latirostris. Taxonomy (NCBI): domain Eukaryota; kingdom Metazoa; phylum Chordata; class Mammalia; order Sirenia; family Trichechidae; genus Trichechus; species Trichechus manatus. The sequence goes on along the minus strand of NW_004443961.1, from coordinate 22,010,625 downwards.
GTTTTACTGAAATATTTTAACTGAAGTTATTTTTCCTAAGTGGAGTATGCAATTTGAGGACAAGAGTAGGCTCATTCAAGATGATAAAGTGACTTTTTTGGGGATTGTTTAAGAGGAGCGGAGAATGAGGGAATTCCAAGAAGAAATAAAGTGGGGAGAGAAGATTAAAGAAAATGAAATTGTAGTCTAAGTATCTTATCTCTCTTTTGGGAATTAAAAGTGTTGTGATTTTTAAAAAAGATTTGTATCTCTAATAAATAATGTTTCGTCGTTCTTGCTTTCAGTGGTGGTGGTATTTTTTCTCTCCAATTTAGATTCTTACATAGCTATTATTTTCTTGAGTTACAGAGTTTAACCATATTTTATGCTTAGAGGTCATAAATTATTAATTTTGCCTAGAGTATTATAACCACTTTCGTAAAATATCCAATCTTTCTTTAAGTTCTGATTGCTTCTGTTTTACTTATAATGAGGAAATTAGGAAAGGGGCTATTCACCACCCATGAAATCATGTTCTAAGGTAAACTTGCTTTAGTTACTTTTTGTGGTCTTGTCAGAGGGATGGATATATTTATAAGTGTCAGTCCCCTCCTCACATTTTATCACCTTTCTTTTACCATTACCTTCCTTTCCTCTTCCTCTGTCCCAATTTCCTTTATTCGTGGGAACTGGAGTTCACACTTTGGATGTCAATTCTACTTTTTTGGGAGGGTGGGGAATGAGAAATTGTATAAGAATTCTAAGTCTTAGAGATTAAGCTCTTGCATGTTTGTAAGATTAACATGATAATGATTATAATTAAAAACTTAAGGGAAATTTGATCAAATTAATGGTATTGTAGACATTGAACTACTAACAAGGTGAGAAAAACAAATTTAATTGTGTTAATAAGTACTTACTTAAACTTCTTATTGTTTATACAGCTTATTCATTACAGTAATAATTAGGTACTCAATGGATTAGATAACTTTCAAAAATTATAATGGCAAACTCTATAACACTTTTGTCAATTTTTATGTTTTTTGGCTCCTGTGGAAAGGCTGTTGCTTTATATTGTTGTTATCATTATTATCCACTCTTGTTAACATCCATTTCCACGTCAGACCCTGCTTTGTCATGTGTACCGCATGAAGAAAGAACATCTAAATGCTTTACTAGAATTAGTCTTGGACCATTTATTAAGGTTCTTCTTTACTGTTAGTGTATCACATCTGTTCTCTTTTATTCAGCAGCTACTTATGATAAGCTCCTGCCTGTATTTCTGGACTTTGCACCTATTGCTTTGTTTGCTTTTGTTCTTGTTTGTCTAGCAGAATTTTTGATCTGCTATTTTAACTCGTCCTTGCTTTTGACATATGCACTGATTCTAATTTCCTACCTGCTTCTGATTCAAAGCTTCCTCCCTCCCCCCGCCCACCCTCCCTCAGGAATTAACTCTTCCCTAGGATTCCTCCAACTGTTCTTGTCCTGAAAGTTTACAGTTAAAATAAAACAAAACCAGTTGCTGTCAGGTCAGACCCATGGTGACCCCATGTGTTGCAGAGCAGAATTGCACTCCATAGGGTTTCCAGAGGGGTTTCAAGGCCGTGGCCTTTCTTCTGAGATGCCTCTGAGTGGGTTTGAGCTGCCAACCTTTAGGTAAATAGTGAAGCACTTAAGTGATGGCGCCACCCAGAACCCCACTGAAAAAATGTACTACGTTGATTAAGTGCCTGTTCTGTGCCCAGTAGTGAGATAAATGATAATACATAAAAAAGGAAAGGTTCATAGTATTCTGTTGCCACCCCCAACATAACAGACTCCTGATTATAACAAGCTATGTACTTGGTAACAGATTTCATCATTTCACTAGTTGCCAAGCATCTTATGCTTCTACCTATCAACAAACCAGTTTTTCTTTACTATATGCTAGCAATAATTGCCTTCAGTGTCAATCACTCTATCCTGAATCACTGAATACATGGTATTGTTATTACTATAATTATTGCTATTATTGCTATTGTATGCCATCTCTGAATGCAGAGGGGAATTCTGAAGAAGGAATGTTTTGAAAAGGATGGTTCTGACAACTTTCACTAAAAGGAAATGAATTATGTTAAACTGAGTCAGAAATTTTCAGTCACAAAAAAGGAACAATTTGTGAGTGTCTTGTTAGACCTTTTCTTGCTACTAATTACAATATCATTCCTTTTCCTAGATGTCACAGAATCAGTAAGATAAGCTTGTTAGAACCTTTGGGATATATTGTCTTTCTACTGTTGGTAACCTTGTATGTCTGAGGTACAGATAAATGATAGGCAGTGATGTTCAAAACCCGACACCAGGCCCTTGAATTTCCAGAGTCCTCTCAGGACTACAGTACCTGAAGGTATCTTGGTCTGAGGTTGTAATATTTTGCCATTTAATAATGTACACAAACATAATCTTCAATTAAGCCCTTTGTATTTCATGATATGATGGATGATGAGAGAGCGAGAAACATATTAACTTCTAGGTGTTTTTAGGAACATTTTGTGCTCACTCAGTACTAATTATAATATGATTTCAAATGTGTTAAGTTAACATTTCATGAAGTCCTTTTCATATGCCAGCCTTAGCAGGTCTTATTTTTGCTTCCTGCATATTTTCAGGCACTAAGTAGTTCATGTTGCTTCTTTTCCTTTTATAACTTTTTAAATATGTGTGCACTCAAACATTATTTCTTAACTGGATCTGCAACTCTCCTCTTCACTCTTTTAGCTCACATATTTTAATTGTACCATTTTCAATATAGTCAAAATACAAATAGCATATGAAATATGTCAGTTATCACATTGGATTTATAAATAAGTTTGGTCACAGTCAAATAATTTCACACATTGCCCAGAATAAACATCAATTTAAAATATAAGGCTTATAAATAAAATGAAAACTGTTACCCAGTGGATTTAAAAACAGTTATTATGTCAGAGTTAATCTTTGCACTAGCTCATGGTCTTCCTACACATTGCTTTGAATATGAACCCCTACATATCAGGGGGCCCAGAATAATAATAAACCTTCTTACTATGTTAACTCATTTGCAGATTTAAATTGGGAGAACATCATCATCAACCTGAATGGAACCTAACCTTGTGGGAAAGAAGATAATCGTGTATTTGTAAAAGATGTTGAAATAACGCGAGATGATGCATTTTCATTGAAAAATAAGGAAGGCTTCCATAAAGTCTTCTAGAGTGACCTACAAACATCACAGAAGCAGTCTTTTTGAAACATATTCATAGCATAATGACTGGGTAGGATTTCTTAAGGATCTGTATTTTTACATTGATGGATTTTGTTCATCACTGGTGTCAGATCCTGTTTCTTCCGCTCACTCGTACTGCAGTGGAAAATAGGCTCTCTGGGACATGGTTGTACGATTCTGCTTAGAGTGATCCTCTGTGATGGTGTACACACACTCTCACTGTTAATGTTGGGTTGAGTTTGCCTACTAGAGATATTCTTGAAAATATGAGTTCAGATTAGTTCTGTAATTCGTGAGCAAGAGGGGAATCACAATGATTTAACCTCCAACACACTACTAAAACCAGAAGCTCAAATCCAATCAGCCAGGCAAGGATTATCAACAATTATTACCTGGATTTGGAATTGAGGACAATGACAGGATCTCCTCTCCCTTCCCCTCCCCTCTCGTCTCCTTCAGGTAGTCCCCGATTTATGATGTATTTGAGTTAGCACAAACCACACTTATGACTGTCTTTTTCTTTTTTCCTCAACTGCTAACCAAAAGGTTGGCGATTTGAATCCACCAACCACTCCTTGGAAACCCTATGAAGAAGTTCTACTCTGTCCTATAGGGTCACTATGCGTTGGGATTGACTCAATGGCAATGGGGCTTGGGTTTTTTTTTTTTTTTATCATTAGTAATATTGCAGCATGTAATTTGCTGATGTTGTCATTCTCAAATGTTCACTTGCAGATGTTTGATGTTCAGATTTATAAAGATACTGATAATAAAAGGCAATAATAATGAAAACTAAAAAAAAAAAAAAAATGAAGTATTCCACTTACACCAGAACTGACTTCCCACGGAATCTTTGGAACAGAACCCCATCGTAAATCGGGACTACTTGAACTTGGTTTTCAACAGAGTTTTCTTCTAAGATGTAGGATTAGAGCAGAATGCTCTTCCAGAAGCACTGTGATTAGAGTCATGTGAACTGTGGGGATAAGATTTGATTGATCTTTTATCCTAAATTCTAAAAATTATAGGGATTCTTAAAGTGATGATCCTCAAATTCTAAACCTTAAAACCCTGGCCTCAGAATTATCTGAGGAAGTGCTTCTACTGAATCAGAATATCTTGGGGTTGAGCTAAAAAAATCTTTTGAACTAACTCCGAGTGACTCTATTGCACACTGGTGTCTGAGGGAAAAATATCCTTTAATAACATGAGATACACTCAATTATTTCTTCTCTGGATATATATATTTAATATTCACGAGGTATGCAAAAAAAAAAAAAAAAAAACAATTGCAGATATTCTATTCACCCATCTACTTTCCAGGAAATCTCAATCTCAACTGGAAAAATTTATAGTAAAATGTGAAATATGAGAACATAGTGCTACATGAGAGAGTACTACATGAGAGAGGGAGAGCTCAAAAAAATGCAACAACATGGGCAATCATAAGGACCAAGGATATGATATTTTCAGGGAATAAACTCAATAGTTAAATCCCGCAAACAACATAGCATCAAATTTGTAAGAAATAAGTACAAAGTAAACTTATATAGGTTGTATATTGATGTTAATGGAGACACATCAACAGAAATGGGGAGGGAAGAACATATCAGGAATAGATTTATTATGTTAAGGTTGTATGTTAACAAGTAGTTTATACATTAAACATTGTTGCAATTGTAAGTTGTATAATGTAATATATATGGTAGCCACTAAGAAATCACTGAGAAAAAAACATTCAGAAGAAAAGAAGGAAGAAAGCAAAAAAAGATTCATCACAAGAATGGAGCCAAATACAAACAAAAATAGAAAAATCAGAATTAAAAAAAAAGAAACACAAAGAAGATATAACTCACTCAAAAACAAACAGCAAAATGAGTAAGGGAGACACTTCGTTTTGAGTAATAACCTTAAACATAAATGGTCTAAATGCTCCATGCAAAAGGTAGAGAGTGGCAGAATGGATTAAAAAAAAAAAAAAAAAGATCCATCCTTTTGCTGTCTACAAGAAACATGCCTTAAACTTATAAGGACACAAACAGACTGAAAATAAAAGGAAGAAGAAAAATATTCCATGCAACCATTAAATGAAAAAGAGCAGAGGAGGTGGCCATACTGATATCAGATAAAACAAACTTTAAGTCAAAATCTATTACAAGAGGTAAAGAAGGACATTACATAAATCATAAAAGGGTCAAACCAGCAAGAAGCTATAACAATTATAAACACATATGTACCTAACAGCAAAGCCCCAAAATATATGAAACAAATACTGACTAACATGAAATGAGAAATAGACAACTCCACAATAATAGTACGGGACTTCAACACACCACTCTCAATCATAGACAGAACATGTAAAAAGAAGATCACTAAGGGCATTGAGAACTTAAATAAAACCACAAGCCAACTGGACCTAACAGACATATAAAGAACATTCCACCCCATCATCAGAACAATACACATTCTTCTCCAATGCACATGGATCATTTTCTAGAATAGACCATATGCTAGGACACAAAACAAGCCTCAATAAATTTTAAAAGATTGAAACCATACAAAGCACCTTCTCTGACCATAACAGTATGAAACTAGAAATAAACTACAGGAAAAATAAGTAAAAAATAAACAAATACTGGAAACTAAATAATGTATTACTAAAAATCTAATGGAGCATAGAAGAAATCAAAAGAGAAATTAAAAAAAAATTTCTTAGAATCAAATTAAAATGAAAACACAACATATCAAAACTTTTGGGACTTTGCAAAAGCAGTACTCAGAGGGAAATTCACAGCAATAAATGCCTATATTAAAAAAGAAGTAAAGTTAAAAATTATTAACTTAAACACAGACAACTTGAACAAATAGAAAAGGAAGAGTAAAAGGAGTCAGTCAGTAGCTGCTGGAAGTCCCTATAAGATGGAGCAGAACTGTCTCATAGGGTTTCCAAGAAGCAGCTGGTGGAGTCAAACTGCTGGTCTTCTGGTTAGCAGCCACGCTCTTTAACCACTGTGCCACTAGGGCTCCCTGGAAGTCCTAGCCAGAGCAAGAAGGCAAGAAAGAGAAATAAAATGTATCCAAATTGGAAAGGAAGAAGTAAAACTATTTCTATTTGCAGATGACACAATCTTATACATAGAAGACTAAAGATTCCACAAGAAAACTGTTGGAACTACTAGAAGAATTTAGTAACATTGCAGGGTACAAGGTCAACACACAAAAATCAGTTGGGTTCCTCCACACTAACAAAGAATACTCTGAAAAGGAAATCAAGAAAACAATAGCAATTACAATAGCTCTCAAATTGATAAAATACCTAGGAAGTAACCTAATCAGAGACATAAAATACCTATACAATTAAAATTATAAAACACTAGTACAAAAGACTAGTACAAGAGACCAACAAAAATGGAAAGACATCCCATGCTGATGGGTTGGAAGATTTAATATAGCAAAAATGTCAATTCTACCTAAAATGATTTACAAATACAATGCAATCCTGATACAAATCCCACAATAATCTTTACTGAAATGGAAAAACTAATGACCAACTTCATATGGAAAGGAAAGAAACCTCAAATAGCCAAAGTAATATTGAATAAAAATAACAAATCAGTAGGCCTCAAACTCTCTGATATCAAAACATATTACACAGTCTCTGTAATCAAAACTGTCTGGTATTGGTTCAACATAGACACATAGACCAGTGGAATATTAAGAACTCAGAGTTAACCCCAGCCATCTATGATCATCTGATTCTCAACAAGGGGTCAAAGTTCATTCATTGCTTGCAAACCTAGATATCCAGCTGCAGAAAAATGAAACAGGACCCATACCTCACACCATACACAAAAACTAACTTAAAAGGGATCAAAGACCTAAATGTTAAACCCAAAACCATAAAATTCCTAGAAGAAAATGTAGGGAGAACACACTGGGACCTAATATTTTGTAAAAGGAGGATAACAAACATAACAACAGATACACAAACAGATGAAGAAAAAATACATAAATGGGACCTCATAAAAATAAAAAAAATCTTATGTTAACAAAAGATTTTATTAAAAGAGTAAATAGACAACCTATAGACTGGGGAAAAATCTTCTGAAACAACTTATCTGATAAGGGTTTAATCTCTAAAATCAATGGAAAACTGCAACAACTCAACAACAAAAAGACAAAAAGCCCAATCACAAAATGGGTAAAGGACACCAACAAAGGACTTGACCAAAGAGGACATTCAAGCATCAAAAAAACATATGAAAAGATGTTCATGATCATTAATCATTGGGGACGCAAATCAAAACTGCAATGAAATACCATCTTACCATGCCCCCCACTAAAATGGCACTGATGAAAAAAAACAAAACAAAACAAAAAAAGACAACAACAAATGTTGGTGAAGATGTGGGGAGACTGGAATCCTTATCCATTGCTGATGGGACTGTAAAAGGTACAACCACTATGGAAAATGGTATGGTGCTTTCTAAAAAAAAACCTAGAAATAGAACTACCCTATGATCCAGTAATCCCACTCATAAGTATATACCCTAGAGACCTAAAAATAATGACAGGAACAAACATGCATACCGATGTTCATTGCTGCTTTATTCACAATAGCAAACAAATGGAAAAAACTGAAGTGTCCATCAATGAATGAATGGATAAGCAAATTATGGTTCATACATACAATGGAACACTATGCAATCATAAAGAACAATGATGAGTCGGCAAAACACATTATAACATAGATGGATGTGGAGGGTATAATGCTAAGTTAAATAAGTCAAGTATATAAGGAGAAATTTTGGGTGATCCCTCTTTTATAAGAAGACAAGAATAATTATATATAGAGAGACACCAATGTTTATTTGTGGTTACCAGGGATAGGAGAGGGGAAGGGAAAGTCTGCTTTAAATCATAGAGACTTGTTATTTTTTGTGTTGGGAAAAGTGGCACTGAATGTGGATATAGTGAGCACAGCATAATCAAGGTAAAAACAAGTGTTTGAGCACATATGGATGAGTATAGGCATATTGGTATAAGGTTAGGTACAGGTGTGTACACAGGCGAGAACAGATATAAGTATTACCAAACCTGCTACCATCAAGTTGATTCTGACTCATAATGACCCTATAGTGACACTATAGGAGAGAGTAGAACTGCCCCATGGGGTTTCTAAGGAGTAGCTGGTGGATTCGAACTGCTGACTTTTTGGTTAGCAGCCAGCTCTTAATCACTGTGTCACCAGGGCTCCATAAGTATCTATAAAACCCATTGTCGTCGAGTCCATTCCAACTCATAGCAACCTTAAAGGACAGAGGAGAACTGGCTCTTAGGGTTTCCAAGAAGCAGCTGGTGGATTTGAACTGCCGAACTTTTGGTTAGCAGCAGTAGCTCTTAACCACTGCACCACCAGGTCTCCGTAAGTATCTATAGGCACATGTAAATACACATATGTGGGTGCAGGCACATACATTCATTGAAGACACAAATATGGATACTCCTCAGACATAACCAAGCACTTTCCAAGATTGGTTTTCTGGGTTTGAAAGCTAAGGGCCATAGTCTCATGGGACAACTCAGTCAATTGACTTAACATAGTTCACAAAAATCATGATCTGCATCCTAGTGAAGTGAGGAGTGTCTGGAATTACAAAACCTTGAGAGCAGCCATTTAATACACAACTATAGATAGATCTCTACTCACCAGAAGCAAAATAATAAGAAGTAACCAAAAGAAGAAACTAATCTCCAAGAGCCACAACCTCATCTGCCCTGAGACCAGAAGAACTAGATGGTGCCCGGCTACCGTCACTGACTGTTCTGAACAGGGTCACAATGGATGGTCCTGGATAGAATGGGGGAAAATGTGGAGTAGAAGTGAAATTCAAAAAAAAATAAAAAAACAGACAAACTGGAACAGTAGAGAACAGAGGACTCTCTGAGACCATCATCCTGAGACACTCTTTAAACCTAGAACTGAACCTATCCCCTGAGATCACCTTTTAGCGAAATAGCAGAGTGGCACACAAAATAAAGGATATTACCCTGGTGCTCTACTTAAAAACAGCAATGGGTTTTTTGGCTTTTGTCTGACTCTATTATTCTGCACATTGACCTATACATAGACCAAGACACAGTTGTTCGAACGTAACAAGGGGATACTGTGTGCTTCAAATCAGGAAAGGTGTGCGTCAGGGTCTTATCCTTTCAACATATTTATTCAATTTGTATGCTGAGCAAATAATCTGAGAAGCTAGACTATATGAAGAAGAATGCAGCAACAGGATTGGAGGAAGACTCTTTACCAACCTGTGATATGCAGATATCACAACCTTGTTTGCTGAAAGTGAACAGGACTTGAAGCACTTACTGATGAAGATCAAAGACTATGGCTTTCAGTATGGATTAATTCTCAACATAAAGAAAATAAAACTTCTCACAAATGAACCAATAAGCAACATCATGATAAATGAAGAAAAGATTGAAGTTGTCAAGGATTTCATTTTACTTGGATCCACAATCAACGTCTTTGGAAGTAGCAGTCAAGAAATCAAACCATGTATTACATTAAGAAAATCTGTGGCAAAAGACCTTTAAACAGTGTTAAAAATAAAAAAAATGTCACTTTGAGGACTAAGGTGAGCCTGACCCAAACCATGGTATTTTCAGTCACCTCATATTCATGCAAAAGCTGGACAACAATGAAGAAGGAAAACCGAAGAAGAATTGATGCCTTTGCATTATGGTGTTGTTGAAGAATATTGAATATACCCTGGATCGCCAGAAGAATGAATAAATCTGTCTTGGAAGAAGTACAATCAGAATGTTCCTTAGAAGCGAAGACGGAAAGACTTTGTCTCATGTATTTTGGACATGTTATCAGGAAGGACCAGTCCCTGGAGAAGGACACCATGCCTGGTAAAGTAGAGGGTCAGGGAAAAAAAGGAAGATCTTCAAGGAGATGGAATGACACAATGGCTGTAAAAATTGGCTCAAACACAGAAACAATTGTGAGGATGGAGCAGGACGAGGCAGTGTTTAGTTTTGTGGTACACGGGGTCGCTATGAGTCAGAACCTACTCAATCGCACTTAACAACAATTATTCAAACAAATGACCTTGTGCAAATCCTTTTCTCTCTTCAATTGTAAAAGTAAGGAAGTTTTCATTAATGATTTCTAAGGCTCAAGCAGTTAAAACTAAGGAGTCTCTCATTGTAATTCTGATTTCCAATTGTGAGAGCCATGGTGATTATATGCCTATCTGCCTATCTGCATTGTACATGCAGACAGGCTGTGCCTAAAACTTCCAGGCAGTCATAAGACTACTAGGAATGAGGCACACACACCACCTGGCATCAGCCATTCATGCCTCGGATGCTATGTTCACCTGTGATTGAGCCGGACACACACAGTGTTGGCAAAGTGAAAGCCATTATTATTATTTCAAAAAAGGCAAACAGTAAACAATGCCACCAGAATGTCAAAGGGGAAATGCTTATCCTTCCCCAAATTACCCACGTTCATTGTGTTGCTGGACAAGTGTGCCACGGTTCCGGTCAGATGCTATCTTCATGTCACCACTTCCTTTGGCTACCATCACATTGCTGGGGTGCCTGCGCGGCTCCTGAGGCTTCTGTTCTGCCTCTGGGCCTCACTACGCCTTGCTTCACTGGCATGAAGACCCCTGTACAGGATCTCCTGAGCCTCTGCCACTGGACCCTTCTAGACCTCTGCTGCTGGCTCCCTCCATGCTATTCAGGCTCATGTGGTTCTCTGGAGGAGGAGGGGTACGTGTTGCTCAGGACACACTTAGGCCTCTGCCCTGCACGGGCAAGATTTGTAACTTTTTAGCTCCGCAGACAAGTGCCCGGAGGTGCCCCACTCTATCAGTAAGCCTCCTGCCCAAGGGCACTCACCTCTGTCTCCATGGGCCAGCAATCCCACCACTGCCATCTACCAGTCTCATGGTTCCTGTCACTTGTACTGCTGCCACCATTTCTCTGCTGCTTGGCTCTGTAGTGCTTGCCATCATTTCTCACTGACCGGTGTCATCTCCAGTGTTTCAGCTCTCTCTTCTGAGTCTAGGAAGTGCTCAGCACAAGGACCCCAGGTCCAAAGGATGCACTTCACTCCAGACCCTTCTTGATGGTAGTGAGGTCATCCCGAACCTCTGTGGGATTGGCCCTTATATAATCCTAACAGGATGGCAAAACTGACCAATCCCCTAGCTGGTCTGCAAGTGGCTCAACCCTATTGGCTGGAATTTTCAAGACACTATTTGCATTATAATCAATCAATCCTTGCAAAACTGTGGCCCAACAAATCATTTTGTGGGAAATACAAGACCATGGCTAAAAAGGCCTTATAAAAATGATTCATTGCACCTCAGTGACTCATTATTTTAGCACAGTAAGGAAATACACATTCTATGAAATAAAAATTGAATGTACAAAGAAATTAATAACATATCATACTCCCATTGTTGTAACATTTTTCCCAAGAATGTACTGTAAAATTTTCCAAACATCCAGTAAAGTAAAAACAAAAAAAAGTACAGTAAACACCTAGATAATCACTGCCTAAATTCTACAAATAACTTTTATAATATTTATTTTATTATATACCTTCCATTTATTCATCCCTGTATCTATCCTTCTATAAGTTTGTCTTATACTTTTGATAAATATGTCAAAATAAGATGCGGACATCAATACATGTCACCCTTTAACACTTCAGCATACATATCATTAACTATAGTCCAATATTTGGTTACATTTCTTTTTTTATCTATGTAATATTTTCAGACAAAGAAATTCACAAATTTAAAGTGTACTATTTGATGAACTTTGACAAGTATATACACCTGAGTTGCCAAGCTCCTATTGAGATATAAAACATTACTGTCACACCACAAAGTTCCTTTGTGCCCCTTCCCAGTCAATCTCTGCTCCTACCCTTCCTCTAGAAGCAAACACTGTTCTAAATTTTTTTCAATCATAGATAAGTTTTACCAGGTCTAGAAATTCATACAAGTGGAATCATATGATGCACTCTTTTGTATAAAGCACCTTTTACTCAACATAATGTTTCTGAGATTCATCCATGTCCTGGTGCGTGCAAGTATTTTATCCCTTTTTATTGCTGGATTGTTGTTTTGTGCCATTGAGATGGTTCCAATTTATAGTGTTCTGACTCCCATAGAAAAGAAAGAAATATTGCCCACTCCTACGCCATCCTCACAATCATTTGAGCCCATTGTTGCTGCCACTGTGTCAGTCCTTCTTGTTGGGGGTCTTCCTCTTTTATATTGACCTTCTACTTTACCAGACATGATATTCTCTTTTAGGGCATAAATAATCACATTTCCGAAGCAAGCGAGATAAAGCCTTGCCATCCTCTCGTCTAAGAAGCATTCTGGCTGTACTTCTTCCAAGACAGATTTGTTCATTCTTCTAGCAGTCCATGGTGTATTCGATATTCCTTGCCCAAACAATACTTCAAAGGCATCAATTCTTCTTTGGTCTTCCTTTTTCATTGTTCAGCTTTCGCACGCACACCCTTAGTAATCAAAGTAACATCTTTGCTACTTGACACTTTAAAAAGATCTTTTGCAGCAGATTTGCCCAATGCAATATGTTGTTTGATTTCTTGACTGCTGCTTCCATGGATGTTGAATGTTTATCCAAGTAAAATGAAATCTTTGACAACTTCATTTATCATATTTGCTGAGCAGTATTCCATTATATGAATTTAACAAGTGTGTTTATCCGTATATTCTTTATGGACACCTGAATTGTTTCCAGTATTGGACTTTTATGAATAAAGCTGTTACAAACATTTTTGACAAGTTATCTTATGGACATTTGCTTTTATTTCTCTAAGATAAATATTCAGAAGTGTTATTTCTGGGTCATAGGTTAAGTGTATACTGAGATTTAAAATAAATTTTCAGACTTTTTTCCAAAGCAGTTGTACTAGTTTACAATTCAAATGACAATGTATAAGAGTTAGGGTTGCTCCACGTACTCACCTACTTTTGCCGTTGCAGTCTTTATACAGTCCATGGAATTGGTCATATTTCTTTTGCCTCCTTAACTAAATGTGATAAAATGAAAGTATCAGATTATATCTGAAGACTGTAAAACAGAGGTCAATGGTTTACTATGAAAAAAAAAAAATAGCTTTAAATGCTTAATGTTTCCATTTTTATTCAGAGGTTAGGGGCTATAAAGAATGACTACTTCCACCTACTGTGCAGGGGAGGAGCCCCTGGGTGGTACAAATGGTTAAGCACTGAACCACTAGCCAAAAGGTTGTCTGTTCTACCCACACAGAGGCACCTAGGATGATAGGCCTGGTCGTCTGCTTCTGAAAAGTCACAATCTTGAAAACCCTATGAAACAATTTTACTCTGCACACATGGGGTCGCCGTGACTCAGAATCAACTCAACAGCAACTAACAACAAAAGGGTTCAGGGGATTGTCTTCATGGCGTATGATAAGGCATCTCAGTTTTTATAAGAAAGTAGATCCAGTCTGGATAAAAGTAGGACTTTGTTTACTATAGTTTGTGAGGATTTGAAACAATGCACCATGTTTACATGGCTTACATGGTTTATGGTATTTTAAACAAATCAAAAATAACAAAATTTCTGCTCTAAACACCTTATATTTGGGAGACATAAATAAGCACACTAGAGCCAAGAAACAGAATATCAAAATTAATTACTCAAGGGATTGGATAAAAAGACTTGCTCTTTATTCATGGAGTTTCCAGAGCAATGATTGGTCCATTTTCTTCTGGTTTAGAGAATTAAAAAAGGAGAAAAGAATGATAGCTATTAATCTTACTAAGTGTGAAGCTCTAAGATTATGAAAGAGTAGAAGTGACATTAATTTAAAAAGAAAAGTATTAAAGGTATTTGCCATATAGCTAAACAAACTCAGATCAAGTCACAAGATCAAAAAGATACTGATTAATGGAAAATCAAGCTAAAGTCTTCTTGATATGAAAAAGAAAAATTGATGCTGAGCAGCCTAGATTTAAAAGATAGAGTGATTGACTCACAATAGATTCTTGTTAAGGAAACAAATGAATACACTATTTTCTTGAAGCACATTTTTTATCTGTTGAAATTATTTATTCTGTAATATAAAGGATGTATAGCTCTCATTAAAAATAGTTTACTCATTACATATTTATTTTGTATATATATATGTCTCAATGGTAAAAGCTATTGAATTATGGAAAATAGGCAATATTGATTATTAGATTTCCTTAAATATTCAGAATTTTCTGTTTCCCAATCTATAAAATCATTAAAATTAAATTAGATTTTTTTGTATCCACTATTCATTGAACGTATAATAGTGGATACAAAAAATCTAATATAATTTTAATGATTTTGCTGAAGATAATTCAAAAGTGGTTGCAGCAGTACATCAACAGGGAGCTGCCAGAAATTCAAGCCAGGTTCAGAAGAGAATGTGGAATGAAAGACATCATTGCTGATGTCAGATGGATCTTGGCTGAAAGCAGAGAATAGCAGAAAGATGTTTCCCTGTGTTTTATTGACTATGCAAAGGCATTTGACTGTGTGGATCATAACAAATTATGGAAAACATTGCGAAGAATGGGAATTCTAGAACGCTTAATTGTGCTCATCTGTACACAGATCAAGAGGTAGTCATTCTAACAGAACAAGGGGATACTGCATAAAGTCAGGAAAGCCATGTGTTGTATCCTTTCACCATACCTATTCAATCTGTATGCTAAGCAAATAATCTGAGAAGCTGGACTCTATGAAGGAGAACAGGGCTTCAGGTTCGGCGGAAGACTTATTAGCAATTTGCGATATGCGGATGACACAACTTTGATTACTGAAAGTGAAGAGGATTTGAAGCACTTACTGATGAAGATCAAAGACTACAGCCTTCAGTATGGATTACACCTGAACATAAAGAAAACAAAAATCACTACTGAGCCAATAAGCAACATCATGACAAATGGAGAAAAGATTGAAGTTGTCAAAGATTTGATTTTACTTGGATTCACAATCAATGCCCATGGAAGTGGCAGTTGAGAAATCAAATGACATATTCCATTGGGCAAATCTTCTGCAAAAGACCCTTTTAAAGTGTTAAAAAGCAAGTATCTCACTTTGAGGACCAAGATTGGTCTGACCCAAGCTATGGTATTTTCAGTCGCCTCATATGCATGTGAAAGATAGACAATGAATAAGTAAGATCAAAGAAGAATTGATGCTTTTGAATTATGGTGTTGGTGAAGAATATTGAATATACCATGGAGTGCAAGAAGAAGGAAAAAGTTTGTCTTGGCAGAAGTACAAGAATGCTTCTTAAAATCAAGGATGGTGAGACTTCATCTCACGTAATTTAGTGGACGTGTTATAAGGAGGGACCAACACAGTGGCTACGACAATGGGCTGAAGCATAGCAATGATTGTGAGGATGGAAAAGGACCGGGCAGCATTTTGTTCTGTTGTACATAGGGGCGTTATGAGTTAGCGCCAACTTGACGGCACCTAACAACAAAACAACAATTCACTGAGAAATAATCTTTTTCAATAACATCTAAGAAAGTGATGGCAAAATAGGGCATAAAGTTTAATATTTGATGTGTACATTTCTTAGGAATTTATATATTTTGTGCTCATTAAAGAAGTATCTGAGTCTCAACCTCAAATTACTTTTAATTTTTGCTTATTAGAATGGGAACTATGTGAAAAGACTGATATGTCAACTTAATGTTGACCCAGGATACACTAGACAATGTTATGGCCTATGCTTAGAAACATTTGCCTATGGATATCTCATATAATTAAAAGAAGACATGGACCAATCTGGTAAGCAGTCACTTAGGATTTCTCATCGTCCTCAAGCAATCAAAAAGTCACATGGGAGACAAATAATATGGAATCTGAAGAAACATCATCTCCTAACAGAGAAATATGCAACTTTCATCATCTCCTAATTTCATCCCACTCAGGATAATATTACTACTAATACTGACTTGGGGAATAGGAAGGGGAAATAGCATGGCCATTATTGAGGCTGTTTTTTTGGGAGTGTTGGTGTGATGGTTACGATTGTGTGTCAGCTTGGCTGGGCCATGATTCTTAGTGTTTATATGCGATCACTCTCATGACTGAATATGATGTGAGTAGCCTGTCAGTTGAAAGGGAGTTTTCTTGGGGGTGTGGCCTGCATACAAATATAAGCAGATGTTCTGGCTTTTTGCTCACTCTGGATCCTGCAGCTGCCTCCTGTTCGTCTGATCTCCGGTTCTTGGGACTTAAGCTGTCAGTTTATCTGCCGATCTTGGGATTCATCGACCCCCACATCCTGTGAGCGGAGCCCTACTTTCCCACCTGCCGATTTTGGGTTCACCAGGCCCTGTAGCTATGTGAATTGGGAGAAGCCTCTATCCTAATCCATGAACTTGGGACGTTTCAGCCTCTACAATCATGTGAGCTGTTTCTTTGATATAAATCTCTCTCTATATATATTTATACGCTTTACTGGTTTTGCTTCTCTAGAGAACCCAGCCTAAAACCGTTGGTAAATCCCATATTATCAGAAATAAATGATAAATTATTTTGACATTGCAATCTTTGCCTGTTTATTCTGTGAAGGCTTCTCTACCTTCTTCTGTGAGCTCTGGGTCTGTAGTGAACTTCAACATCCACCCATAAATAAGGAATATTTTGGAAGGCTGCTTGGCACTGCAATCCTTTCTCTAATGGAGTTTTACAAACACCCACCTGTGCTCCACATGGACCCACTATTCCTGAATCCTCTATAGAAAAAGTGAAAAGCTTTTTAAGATACTGAAAATGGAGGTTTTGAGTGGCTCTATTTACCAAGTAAGGAATTGTTCTAAACAGTAAAACAGCCAAGTATAGATGAAAAGTCTCTGAAACATTACATAACCGTTGAGCAGGAGCAACTCCTAGACCCCAATTCTTCAATGGGAATTGTGTCTCCCCCTTCTCCTAATCCTCAGAATCATAACTATATTCTGTTCCCTGTTACTAAAAATACAAAGTACAGCAAATCAACTAATATGCTATAGCTGAAATATAAATTATATTAATTTGTTTTTTGGGGGGATCCTATTTATATTTCCACCTAAACTGTAATTATTAGGGATGAGGAGTCGTTGTCTTCAGGGAGTCAGGTTTCATGTGTTCAAAGCTCTGTTAATCACAAGCTTTTGGATATTGAGGAGTCACTTGAGACTTCAGAATCTTAATCTATCAAAAAAGAGAACATTTGGATTGCCAGATCTCTAAATTTTTTTCTTGCTTAAACACATTGTGATTTATTTGCTTTGGCACCAATGATTCATTGCATATTTATTGAGCATCCATTATGTGCCATGTACTTTTCTAGAGACTGGGGATACAACAGTGAAAAAAGAGATTATTCCTGTCCTGGTGGAGCACAAATTATGGTTTGGAGAAACCATCTGACTTACTTCTTTATAGTTAGTAATTATATTTATTAAAATGTATTGAGTTCCATATGCACAGAACAATCTTTTCCATTTTTATTTGCATTGTGTTTAAACATTTTTTACTATTACAGTCTTTACAGTAACAATGCTAATAAAAATGATAAACCATACAGCAACATGTCTCAAAACCTCAGTGTTGTCTGTCTCTGTCTTCTCTCTCTCTCTTATCTAACAATTTGATATTGCTTCTAAGATATGTCATCCTAGCACTGAAATGTTTCTTTATCCTGAAAACTAGTTACAGAGCATCAGTTTTGTGCCAGTCATGGTTTATGGCTTCAATTCTTCTCTTCCATTTCTGTTGTTTCTGACTGCTCCTAATATAATAATATCCTAAATCGTCTCATTGACAGTTCACCTTACACATCACAGCTTGAAGAACATTCTTAATGCTTAGGGTTAATGCTTAACCATAGGTATGCTACTCCCTAACCTAGAATGCATCAAGATTTCTCATTTCCTTCAATATATAATTTGAAATTCATAGGGTGATGAAGAAAATTCACCCTACCTGAAGCCACTGTGCTATCAGCATTATCAGCTTGAGAGTATCTATGGGGGAAAAGACACAATATGCCTATGGGAAGGCTAGAGCTTGGCTACATGAATAAAGGGAGGAACAAAATAACATATTTACTTGCCGAATCATATGGAGAAACTAGGTCAGAATCCAGACTTCTTCTGGGATATGTACTCGGGAAGTGGTTCTTAAAACGTTTGGCTTTAGAATTCCCTTTAGACTCTTAAAAATTATTGAGAGCCTTTGTTTATAATGGTTATATCTATAAATATTTAAGGTATTAGAAATTAAAACCTATATATATTTAAAATAAGTAGTTTATTTAAAAATAATATATATGTTAACATAAATAGCATTCTTTGTGAAAACTGTTTCCCCAAACAAAAAAGTAGTGAAAGAGTGACATGGTTTTACATTTTTTTAAATCTCTAAAATATCTGATCTAGACTAAAATACAACTGAATTGTCATATCTGCTTCTACATTTTATCTGTTGCAATATATCCTTTTCATCAAGTATATTAAGAAAATCTGACTTTACACAGTATGTAGTTGAGGAAGAGGGGATTATTCTAATAACCATTTTAGATAACTAATAGTCCCCTTTAATACTGCATTAAAACTCAACTATTAGTATTTTCTTAAATGTGAGTGGTCATAATGAATCTGAAACCATATCAGTGAACTTTCTGCACTTTAAACACTGGTGAGATTGTGAGAGTGAAATTGATAAATCATGTGTTAGTATTATTATGAAAACATCTTTTACCTTATGAACTAACTCAAAGGGCTTTAGGGAGTCTCCAAAGTTCCAATAACACATTTCCAGAACAACTATACCAGGGAATAAGAAATAAACTGAAGCATCCATCAGAGCGATTGAGACTATGGACTTCAATTTCAGAAAGTGTTGTTGTTGTTTGGTTGTTGGTTTCTGTTGTTATTGTTTGGATGTTGTTGGAAGTTCTTGTTGTTTGGATGTCGTTGTTGTTAGTTGCCGTGGAGTCAATTCCAACTCATGGCGACCCCATGTGTACGAAATAGAACTGTGCCATAGGGTTTTCAAGGCTGTGACTCTTTGGAAGCAGATCACCAGGCCTGTCTTCTATGGTGCATGTATTAATTGGCTATGTATATATCTATCTAGCTGTCATCTAATATATACATTATTGAGAGATAATAAATTGTTATCGATATAATATTTTTGGAATCAGTATAATTGTTCAAACTTAAATCCCCCACAATGACTTTACAATATTCAAATGCCTTTCCTCTTGCTAACCCGTGTTACAGATATCAATTAAATCATCTCCTTTTTCAGAGCTCTTGGATATTTAGATTATGTTGTCTTTGGAGTCTAGTTCCGGCATTCAATCAACGCGTGCAAGAGAATACGTTGTATCATATTTAGCAGACTAAGCTTTCAGAGGGAACGATTAGTGAATAGTTACTGAGTACACTTTAAAAAGCAGATTTGCTCTGTAATATCTATATCTATTCTTGGAACATATAACCGGATACGATCAAAATACAGATGTAAAAAGAAGGAAAGAAAATGTCTTAAATATAGTATATTCATCTGATCTGCATATCTTGAAAGACTTGATTCTTCCTTGCTTTCATATTTTATTTTTATATTTTAATTGGAGCTTTGCATAATTTAAAAGTGAGATGGATAATCAATACAAAGATCAATTCACTACTGAATGCATGCATGAAATCACTAAAGTTTTCTTGGCAAAATGCCGCAGAAATATAGTGTCTCAAATTAAACTATTAAAACATATTTCAATATTATATATGGAAAATCAGAGGAAGAACAAACACAAAGTCTGATGTGAAACTGAAAAGTGATAGTTTTACCTAATAGCATTAAATTTTCCATAAACCAATAAATTGGGATTCCGGAAAAGAAAATACTGGTGCCTTTCAGCCTCACCATATCTCATTTCTAATGTGGTGTTCTCTCAATCTTTCAGCTACAGAGCTACTCATCCAAAAACATTCTCATCTTGATTCATTTTTAAGAGAGAAAGTGGCCTCCACTTTGAAGTAGACATAGAATAGAAGCATTTTGCTGTTAACCATATAAGGCGAGACCATCTTGACATTAGCTACTATCTCCTCAGACCATTAGAATTTTATATTCAGTGACAGGAGAAGGAATTCCATGACAACAAATGGCGTCAGCTGCCATACATCTCAGGAATCGTGTCTCAGGAGATTTGAGTGGTTAGACTGGTATCCAATTTACAGTAGGGGGCCCTTCTTTTCATGTATTACGTATAACAAAATTGCATTTTGCAGTTTATAAAATCATGCTATAGAAGGAAGGTTCGCTCATCAATATTCTATTATTGTTGGTCTTGGATACGAAACACAAATTCAATATATCAAAAAAATGTGTTAGCTATAAAAATGGCAACTAATGAGTGGTTTCCAGGAGTTAAGAATGAGGGAAACTAGGAGGAAAGTGGGTGTGGTTAAAAAAGGGCAACAGGCAGGATCTTGTGGTAAAGGAACTATTGATCTGGATTTTGACTGGGGCGCTGGATACACCAACCTACATGTGTGATGAAATTGCATAGCACTAAACACACACACACACACACACACACACAAATACAATGAATACAAACACAACTGACAATGACGCTATGTCATGAACTCTACAAACCGACTATTTTTCAAAAGCTCTTCAAGTCCAGAACATAAGAGACCAAGTGAAAAAAAATTAAGCAAACTCTTAGAAGATCTATTAGGATATTCTAATAAGCTAGGTCAGACCACAATATATCAGCTTTATCCTGAAAAGAGCACATACACTTTTACTCTAGTGTACATTATTATTTAAAAAAAAAAAAAAACCCACATATCGGGCTTCAATAAAAACCTTATTAAATTTTGAAGAAAGTAGAAATAATATAAGCCTAATCTGGAAATTACAACCACCATTAACTAATAGCAGCCCCAAAACTCTCTCTTGAGTATCTTGGGTTAGAGAGTAATTCAAAACAGAAACTGGAGAATTTCTAAAAATAACTATAGTGAAAATATTGGATTTCAGAACTTATGAGGTATGGCAAAATGAACAGTCAAGTGAAAACCCATAACCGTAAATATTTTCACTGCTGAAGAAGAAATAATGAAAATAAATTAATAAACATTGAAGCCAAGAAGTTAGCAACTATTCTCAGCAAAACAGATGTAAGAAAACATGAAAAAGAATGTAGAAAGATTTAAAACCGAAAATAATACGTTAGAAAATTAAACATACAAAAATCCAGTAAGACTAAGACGTAAGTATAAGAGATAGTTGTTTGCAGAAATAAGAAATAATCAATCGAAGCATGTTTCATCAGATAAAAACAAAAAAATTATGAGAAAGCACAAATGTACAAATTTAGAAATGAGATCAGGGGATAACCGGGAGGGAAAAAAAAAAAAAAAGGTTGAGTTCAGGAAACTTAATCCTACCTTTCCACAGTGTATGAATTGTGCTAACTTGGTTGACAAAATAGGATGCTGAAAATACCATCCAGCATGCTAAATCCAGTCTTTTTTCTCAAACCCCAGACTTCAATGACCTATATTTTGGGAACAACACACATTATATCATCTTTTTTTCCAATTTCTATCATCTCTGCAGTATGCCATTATCTTTTTTCACTTTTATTAAGTTTTTGCAAATAGCCTCTGAAAAGAGACATATTGAAAGCTTTCTGAGAAGTTACAAATCAAACTAAGTACAATAGTTTAATAAGAATGGTTATGATATTTGAGGAGTACTCCTGATACTTTCAAGATGTGTATTGGATGGTCACATATTGATCTCAATATATGAAATACCCTGAGTGTTATTTACAAGCATCAGACCTCTTCTAGGACATCTTTTATAGTTATACATTAGAATATATTTTAGTTATTACTGTTCTTTATAATGAAACATTTTCTCAGAAGAGCATGTTTAGTTTGGAAAAACTGGAATTAAAAATGTCACATATGAGAAAAGGGCTTAGAAATGCATTTAGTTCCATAAAATGAGATATGCATTCTTTATTCCTCTTTCATGAAACTATGGGGCTCTATTTCAAAGATACATCAGGGAAAAAAATCTATAGATTCCAATCCAAGACATTTTACAGTATATTACTTAAAGCTTTTGTACTACCTTGTGTAGATCAAGAGATATGCAAATTACTGAGACTTTAATTTATATCAGTTCCCATGGTAAGGAATTTAAAATAATTATTTTATTTCATTACTACAAAAACGCTGAAATATGAGTTAAATATTTTTCTTTAAAGAGATAAAAAATTAAGAAATGTATAGACGTAAGATTTGAACTCAATTTATTTGACCTTAAAGAGGTTGTATCTAACCATTATTCCTGCCTCCCTAATAACTTATTTGTTAAATAATAGTGACAAATCTCAGGTTTTTTATGTACAGAAAATTACATTTAGTGTACTTGCTATCTTTTTTATTTTTTGGTGGGGGAGGTTAAAACATAAAAGTCAATGAAGGTACAAACCCCAATCAAGTTAAGGAATCCTAGGAAAAAAACATTATTTAAAATAAAAATAACAAGTTGTATAAGAAATTTGGTTTATGTGGTTAACCTTATGAAAGATATAAAAGCAGGGCTCTAACTGCTACCGTACGCAAAAATTAACTGTAGACAGATTAAGAATATGAACGTTAAAAAATAGAGGACTATAAAGGCAAATATCCTTTTGACCTATGACAATAGTCCAGTTATCTATCACTACATAACAAAATACTCCTAAAACTTAATGACTTAAAACATAATGTATTATTATCTCTCACAGCTGGGTAGTTCTCCCTTGAGGGCTCTCATGTGGTTATAGTCAGATAGTATCTTGGCTAATATTATCTGCAGGCTTGACTTGGCTTGACACCCATGATGGCTCACTGACATGGATAGCAACCAATGCTAGCTTTGGTTCGGAGCTCAGTGAAGCTGTCTTTTGGAGCTCTTACAGATGAAAGAGAGTATCCCAAGTGTGACCATTCCAAGAGACTCAGATGGAAGCTGCAAGGCTTCTTATGTCTTATCCTCAGAAGTCCCAGAATGTCACTTCTGCCACATACTACTGCTTAAGGAAGTCATTAAGGACAGCCTTGATTAAAGGGCAGGAGATTTAGTTTCTACCTCTTGATAAGAGAGGGTGAGGTCACATTAGCATATGTGCAATGGGATGTATTGTACTTATCTTTGAAAAATGTAATATGTTACAGCTAGGAAAGGAGTTCTTAACTCAGAATAAATGTATTAACCATAAAAGAATAAATTCAATACATTAAAATAAAAAAAAACTTTATGTTAATTATAAGATATATTAAAGATATGGAAAATGTCAAACTTAAAGAAGATATTTGTAATAGACACATTTGACAAAGGATTTGTATTCGGAATGCATAAAAAATAAACAAAAAAATCTCAAACCCGTTGCCATCAAGTCAATTCCGACTCACAGTGACCATATGGGACAGAGTAGAACTGCCCCATAGGGTTTCCAAGGAGTGACTGGTGGATTCGAACTGCAGAACTTTGGTTAGTGGCCTGAGCTCTTAACCATGGCACCACCAGGTCTCCTCAAAATGCATAAGTTGCTCCTAATAATCAATAAGAAACTGAAAAACCACCAACAGGGGGGAGAAAAAAAAGCAAAATTTGTGAGTAAGCATGTCACAGAATAGAAATATTTTTCTTTAAAGAGATAAAAAATTAAGAAATGTATAGACGTAAGATTTGAACTCAATTTATTTGACCTTAAAGAGGTTGTATCTAACCATTATTCCTGCCTCCCTAATAACTTATTTGTTAAATAATAGTGACAAATCTCAGGTTTTTTATGTACAGAAAATTACATTTAGTGTATTTATGGCCAATAGATATATAAAGACCTTATATATTCATTATATATTTATTATGTAATAAAGAACACAGTGAAATGCCATTGTATACCCACTCAACTGGCAAAAGTTATGAAAACTGACAATATCAAACGTAGGAGAGGATGGGGATCAATAGACTCCCTTAAACCTTGTAGTAGCAGTATAAATACAGTACAATAACTTTTGAAAACAATTTGATATTATATTGAAAATCTGAACATTGCCACATCCGTACTGTACAACTCAAAAATTCCTTACGTAGGCTTACACCTTCAAATGACACTTGCACGTTAATGATTAGGGGAAATGTTCAAGAATATTAATAACAACTTTGTCCATAAAAGTAAAAACCTGGTGGAAAAAAAAACAAAACTAAATGCCTTTGATAAAAATGGATAAACAACTTATGTATTCATTTACACAATGAAGGAATTTTAATATTATACTATTGGAAAAAAATATAGTCCCAGAAGACCAAACAGTATAACATCAATTTTATAAAGTTCAAAAACAAGTAAAACTAAGTAACGTATTGCCAAAACATTCATAATCAAGATAAATAATACTTGAATTCAAAATTTAAAAAAATCAAAATCAATTAGTAGAAGTCCATGATGAAAGATCAAAATTTTAAATAGAGACAGAATCAGACTATGCAGTACCATGCCTAGCCACATTGGAACGTGAAGCAAAGGAAAAATCATTGGTGGGATCCTAAATTTGTAAGTCCCACCTCCCTTTTTTATACTCAATTTGGTAGTATCAATCAAACTTTAAAATCTGCATTAATTTTGATACTGCAAACTTGCTTCTAGGAGTCTATTATAAAGAAATGCTTGCATATATACACAAATTATATATACAGAGATGTTCATTAAATTAGGTACATTGATAACCATTGACACATTATAAACAACTTAAAACATTCTTCAATATGGAAGTAAACAAGTGTTATAGTGTATAAAACCAATAAATTATAGTATATAAAATAATATATGACATATTATTAAATGAGTTCCCAACTATTAATTATATTGTGCCCTATTTCTTTTTTTATTTATGTACATACAGAAAAAATAACCAGAGGAATTCACACGGAACTTTTAACAGCTATTATGTATGAGCGGGAGATTGACACTCCTATTCTCCTCAGTGACAAATCTCATTGGAATCTTTCCACAAGGATAATATATTAATACATTACTTGATAGTAAAAAAAAAAAAAAAGACATGAATTAGTATCATAAAGAAAAATTTGCCCAAAAAAATGCAACTAGAAGTACTCTGTTAGAAGCAATGTTTTTCTTTCCTGTGTCTTAGTGATCTAGTGCTGCTATAACAGAAATACCACAAGTGGATGGCTTTAAAGAGGTCTATTCTCTCACAGTCCGGTAGGCTAGAAGTCTGAATTCAGGGCACCCGCTCCAGGGGAAGACTTTCTCTGTCTCTCTGTCGGCTCTCAAGAGAGGCCCTTGTCATCAGTCTTCCCTCGGTCTGGGAGCGTCTCAGCACAGGAACCTCAGGTCCGAAGGACACGCTCTGCTCCCAGCACTGCTTTCTTGGTGGTATGAGGTCCCCAACTCTCTGCTTGCTTCCTTTTCCTTTTATCTCTTGTAAGACAAAAGGTGATGCAGGTCACACCCCAAGGAAACTTCCTTTACATTGGATCAGGAATGCAACCTTAGAAAGGGTGTTACAATCCCACCCTAATCCTCTTTAACATAAAATCACAACCACAAAATGGAGGACAAACATACAATACTGGGAATCATGGCCCAGTCAAATTGATACACACATTTTTTGGGGGACATAATTCAATCCATGACACCTGGTTACTTGGGATCAAATGACATTTCTTGAAAACCATTTACTTACTAGGTGCACCTCATTTGTGCTTGGTTTTACAGTAGAAAATTTCAAGACAGCTTCTGGCTACTTCAAGTTTTAAAAGGGAACTAACTCTATTCTTGAATGTTGGGATGTATGTTAGTAACTTTGACAGAGGTCTAAATGTGTCCCAGATTTTGGGCCCTTCACTCTCCACCAACACTCACATCTCTGTGTTGATAATGAGATTAGACATGAGTGCAGGAGGGTCTCCCTTTTTTGATTTAAAAAAAAAAAAAAATGAAGCTACTGGCACACTGTCATTTTTTTTTCCCCTATATTATTTCAGTTAAGGAAGTCAGAGGCCCAAATGTGAGAAAGGAGATATTTCAACAATTTGAAATCTTTCCATAATGATCTGCCTTTAGACCTATAAACTCACAATTTCAATAATTCATTCAGGTTAATAATAATAGCAATAACAAAAACAACAACAAATCTGATAAGTTTATATTCTGGTTAACATTCTAGAGGTTGTATAGATGAACTTTTATTAATAAAGGAAAAGTAGATATGAAATATATAAGTGGGAGAAAATAACATGAGAATCCCATGATAAGATGGAGATCACTTTATTTCACTCAGATTTATTTTAGGAAAGAAGTATCTTTGTTTAAGAAAGGGTATTGTCTTAGTTACGTAGTTGCCTTAACAAACACACCTAAGTGGGTGGCTTTGAAGAACAGAAATTCATTTTCTCATAGTTCTAGAGGCTAAAGTCCCAATCAGGGCCTTATCCATGTCAGTTCCTTCTGTGAGCCTCTCTCTTGGTTTCTGGTATCTGAGGCATTCCTTGGTGTACCTTGGCATCTGTACCCTCACCCTCACCTCCATATGTGTGTCTCTGTGTCTCTACAGGTATTTTTTATAACTCAGAAGTTACTGGGTTTAGGACCAACTCTACACTGGTATGCCCTTATTGACACAAAAAAATAGAAAACACTATTTTCAAACAGCATTACATCCACAGGTACAAAGGTCAGAAATTCAACACACATTCTTGGGGAACACAATTTAATCCATCACAGGTGGTATAAAGAAAGACTCCAAGCTGAATGTGGACACGAATTACACATTTTAAGCATATAAGGGAAAGAAATAGCTTGTTTCTCTAGCACTTCAAGAAAGAAAAGATAAGGAGGGAAGTGAGAATTGAAGTAGTGAGATAGAAGACTGTATGCTATATGATACA
The DNA here is from genome assembly GCF_000243295.1 of Trichechus manatus latirostris. Taxonomy (NCBI): domain Eukaryota; kingdom Metazoa; phylum Chordata; class Mammalia; order Sirenia; family Trichechidae; genus Trichechus; species Trichechus manatus. Next base: position 21,983,333 of record NW_004443961.1, on the reverse strand, counting down.
ATTCTATCGGAAACCACTTTGCCCAGGTGGGAAAGAAAACCTCCAGTAAAATTATTAAATTAATTTCTTTGAGGAAATTGGTGATAGGGCTGGAATTTACACCCAGATTAATTTTGGGTAGAATAGAAGCAGCAAATGTATACTGAAGTGATATTTTAGAAGTCACAGAAATTACAAGAGAGAGCTCTGAGGTCTCAGAAGACGGTGGAACATAAATTCACATCAGGTTTAACCAGGTCTCCAAAGGCTGTGGGGACTTAGTATTTGAGTTACTATACTATTATAAATATGTATATACTATAAACCCATTGAACCCATTGACTTCAAGTCGATTCTGACTCATAGCAACCCTATAGGACAGAGTAGAACTACCCCATAGGGTTTCCAAGGAGCAGCTGGCAGATTCAAACTGCCAATCTTTTGATTAGCAGCCAAGGTCTTAACCACTGTGCCACCAGGGCTCAGTACATAGATCCAAATAACTGTTAGCTGGAGTCTACAAAGCCACATGGTGAGAAATAGACTCATATATAATTGAAGTGAGTGAAAAAGAGGCTTTAGTGGGTGTCGATGACAATATTAGATCCTTGGGTGGAGCAAACAGTTTGTGTTAGGCCGCTAACCAAAAGGTTCGCAATTCAAACGCACCTAGTGTCACTGTGAAAGAAAGGTCTAGTAATCTACTTTCCTAAAGATTATAGCCAAGAAAGCCATATGGAGCAGTTCTGTTGTTATTGTTAGGTGTTGTCGATTTGGTTCTGACTTACAGCGACCCTATATACAACAGAACAAAACACTGATATGTCCCAAGCCATCCTCACAATCATTATGTTTGAGCCCCTTGTTGCAGCCACTGTGTCAATCCATCTTGTTGAGGGTCTTCCTCTTTTTCACTGACCCTCCACTTTACCAAGCATGACATCCTTCTCCAGGGACTTGTTTCTTCTGATAACACGTCCCAAGTACATGAGACAAAGACTCACCATCCTCACTTGTAAGGATCATTTCGCTTGTACTTCTTCGACAGACTTGTTTGTTCTTCTGGCAGTTCATGGTATATTCAATATTCTTCCCCAACACCATAATTCAAAGGCATCAATTCTTCATTGGTCTCCTTTATTCATTTTCCAGCTTTCATATACATATGAGGAATTGAAAATTCCATGACTTGGGTCAGATGCATCTTAGTCCTTAAAGTGACATCTTTGCTTTTCAACACTTTAAAGAGGTCTTTTGCACCAGATTTGCCCAATGCAATGCGTCGTTTGATTTCTTGACTGCTGCTTCCATGGGTGTTGACTGTGGACCCAAGTAAAAAGAAATTCTTGACAATTTTAATATTTTCTCCATTTATCATGATGTTGTCTATTGGTCCAATTGTGAGGATTTTTGTTTTCTTTATGTTGAGGTGTAATCCATACTGAAAGCAGTAGTCTTTGGTCTTCATCAGTAAGTGCTTCAAGTCCTTTGCTTTCAGCAAGCAAGGTTGTTCATCTGCATATTGCAGGTTGTTAATGAATCTTCCTTCAATCTTGATGCCGCTTTCTTCTTCATATAGTCCAGCTTCTTGGATTATTTGCTCAGCATGCAAATTGAATAAGTATGGTGAAATGATACAACCCAGACACACACCTTTCCTGACTTTAAACCACACGGTGTGCCCTTGTTCTGTTCGAACAACTAACTCTTGATCTATGTACAGGTTCTCCCTGGGCAGTGTTCTGGAATTCCCATTCTTCATAGTGTTATCTATAATTTCAATCAAATGCCTTTACATAGTCAATAATAAACAGGTAAACATCTTTCTGGTATTCTCTGCTTTCAGCTAAGATCCATCTGCCATCAACAATGATATCCCTCATTCCAAGTCCTCTTCTGAGTCTAGCTTGAATTTCCAGCAGTTCCTTGCTGATGTTCTACTGTGAAACAATGAGGTCACCATGAGTTGCAAGTTGAAAACCATGAGTTGTTTGCCATGGTTTTGTTTTTTGGTGTGACACTATTTGTGCTTTTCCTGAGGATTTTCTATCTTCATCTCTAGACCATGTCTATTATATCTGGCTAGTAGCATTCTAGGACTACCTCCACTCTGACTGTAAACCTGGGGTCTGGCGCAAACACTAAGAAGAATGAGTTATTTGCAGGGTTTGGCACAAGTTTAACAAGTTCAGGAGTTATGCTAGAAACAGTTCAGTTTTCTCAGATTGTCACAGGGTTTCCTAGAACCATATTGGTTGCTCTTGGCTTCCTCCAGAGCCCCTTATACAGTTTTCAGTTCGTAATACTAGCCTTTCATGTGCTATGCAATACAATAATAAAAAAAATTTCAGTTAGGCATTCTAAATTTTAATTTTACTTTGCCATGGACTACTGTGTGCCCATGCACATATTATTTTACTTTCCTAGGCCTCAGTTTCCTCATATGTAAAATGGAGAAAGGATGCCAACCTCACAAGAATGTTGTTAATTGAATGTGATAAATTTATAAAACTGGTTCACACCATGTCTAATTCAATAGTCAATAGCAGTAACAATTATAAGCTTCACCGACACCATAATTCAAAGGCATCAGTTCTTCTTCTGTCTTCCTTATTCATTGTCCAGCTTTTGCATGCTTATGAGGTGATTGAAAACACCATGGCTTGGGTCAGGCGCACTTTAGTCCTCAAGGTGACATCCTAGATGTTTTATACCTTAAAGAGTTTTTTTGCAGCAGATTTGCCCATTTGATTCTTGACTGCTGCTTCCATAGTTGTTGATTGTGGATGCAAGTAAAATGAGATTCTTGATAACTTAAATATTTTCTGCATTTATCATGATGTTGCTAATTGGTCCAGTTGTGATGAAGTTTGTTTTCTTTATGTTAAGGTGTAATCCATACTGAAGGCTCTAGTCTTTGATCTTCATTATGGTGTTGGTGAGGAAGACTGAATATACCATGGACTGCCAGAAGAACAAATAAGTCTGTCTTGGAAGAAGTACAGCCAGAATGCTCCTTAGAAGTGAGGATGGCATGACTTTGTCTCAAGTACTTTGGTCATGTTATCAAGAGGGACCAGTCCCTGGAGAATGACATCATACTTGGTAAGGCAGAGGGTTAGCGAAAAAGAGGAGGGCCCTCAATGACATGGATTGACACAGTGGCTGCAAAAATAGGCTCAACCATAACAATGATTGTGAGGATGGCACAGGGCCGGTAATGTTTCATTCTGCTATACATAGGTTTGCTGTAATTCAGAATCAACTGGACAGCACCTAACAACAATAAAATCATAAGCTTGGTCAAGTTGTGGCTGGTATACCCAGCCAATAAACACACCCTTTCCTGTTCCTCTATATCAGAGGCAACAGTCATACATTTTGGTAGTAACATAGTAAATACATTTTATATCATGACCTAGTAGTCACCATATCTGTGTCTGTCTATTTATAGCTCTATTTTTCTCTCTCTCTGTTTTTTAATCCATCTTTTATCCATCCACCCACCCATCCACCCCCTCACCCACCCACCCATCCATCCATCCATCCATCCATCCATCCATATACTTACTTAACTGATGACGCTCAAGTTTTAGTCTGTACTTATCTCTTTTTACCCTTTCCATATTCCTAAGAACTCATATTTTCTCAGGCTGATATTTCCATGTTCCACCCAGCTTATTGCTAATACATGTAGGAATAAGGAAAGAAGTTCAGAGAACAAAGAGTTTCATTTGGAAACATTTCTTTTGGCATAATTCAACTGAACTTTGAACTATATTTGAAGTGAAGTTTGCATTGATAATATTCAGTTGGACTGTAAAGAATATTTTGTTTACTTATTTTTACTAATTCATTACACTTAGAAAGAAGGGAAATGATCTATGTCCTATTTTTCCAGATCATCGAAACTTGAAAAGTCTAGGCACTCATGAGGTATAGATCTTTGGTTGACCAGCTGTTCCCTGCATGTAGATAGTTGGGTATTAACTCCCTGGGTTCCATCAACATTAAACACATGAAAAAATGCTGTCAGTTTAACATGACACCAGCATTGTCAAATATTTCTCCAACCATCTGGAATGCAGCATAACCAAGTCTTTCACACAGCATTTCACTGACTTCACTTTTGCTGTGAGGACCCTTACAAAAAAAAAAAAACTTCAAAAAAGACTATTATTAAAAGTAGTATGTACGTTCATTTTTGGAAATGTGATAAAATCCAAGATATCATAACTCCTACAAATGTTCAAAATAACAGGTCTCTAAGTATTACTTATCTTTTTCAGAAAAAAATAACTTTTATATTTTTCAAGGGCATTCTAGGCTTTGAAATTTACTTTTATTATCTATTTTTATAAGTTTTTTTTTAAAAATTCTTAAAACACTTCTAATTATTCATTAGGTCAAATTTGTGACTACTGAAGGAAATACCAATTTCTTCCTATGCATAGTGTGAATATTGCTTTAATACTGTTATAAAGTATGATTTTTGAGAACAGGGGCTGTTTGTAGAGACAGAGATGTTATGCCTAAAATTTTACTAGTTATAGCTTGTGTAATTAACATATAAGTTTAGCAGTCAAATATTCAGTGAGGCTATCCAGCATTTATTAATAAGTTAAGCAATACAGGTTTCTGAAATACTCTTGCTACTCTTGTAACACAGAACAGGATACATCCTTTAAGAGAGGAAAATTTAATGAAAGCATAGTTTTGTTTTTTAGAAGTTAAATAAGAAAAAAAACAACTAGGTAGCTCAAAATGAGGTTAATTTACTGGTCACATTACTTGCGAAAAAAACAAAAAGAGTCAAAGTTTCCTATCATAAAGAAACCTTGAAAATCCCTTCACTTTATTCTTCTATAGGTCAACAATATATTGTTCCTTTATGTGTTAGTTAAAGTTTTATTTTGGCTCAAAGGAAATATTGGTAGTAGCAGAAGCAAATGAAAAAAAAAACCACCCCACATACCAAACCAGTTGCCTTTGAGTCGATTCTGACTCATGGTGATCCCACATGTGGCACAAATGGTTAAGTGCTTGACTACTAACTGGAAGGTTGGCAGTTTGAACCTACCCAGCGGCATCTTTGAAAAAAGGCCTGGTAATGTACTTCTGAAAAGTCACAGCTTTGAAAACCCTGTGGAGTACAGTTCCACTCTGCACATATGGTGTCACCAGAGTCAGTAGTAGCATAAACACCTGAAAATACGGTAGACTTTAAAAATGGAGTGAATGATACTGTAACTATATATTTAAAAATGAATATTCATTAGCTTCAATACCTAGTGAATTAGCAAAGAAGACTTGTTTTGTAACTCTAAGTGTGAACATGTTATTGTCTAGAATAGATACATCCACATAAGCTGTGTGCCCACAGCAAAGAGAATACTGTGAATCACACACTGTATAGTTACACACTCTTGGCAGTACCACAACTGGAGAACAATCTGCATTTTTAAAAAAGTTACCTTCAGTCAAAGCACTCCTACTTCCATCAATTTTATCTCAACCAATCATCACATTCTGTGAATGGCTGTGCTGATATTAGCATCCCTTTTCTTTCTCTAGTCAAAATGTTTTAGATATTTTTTGTCATTTTATGAATTTCCTGCTTTGGGAGTAATTTTACTGTCATTTCATGAGAACTTTGAAATGTCATGAAACTTTTGGGAAGTACAGTACCAATAATTAAAATTTAACCAGAAGTACCTCTGACAGTATCATTTTTAGGTGCAATTTCTTCATATAACGTATGTGAAGGCAAGGGAAAAAATCCTGTAAAATGAATAGATTTTTGACAGCAAATACACGTACTATATAGCACATACTTACAGATGTCATTGAGGTAGCGTCTAACATAGAAATACATTGGAAAATGAAACGCACAGGGACACGAAGCCATTAGGTAGCGCAGACTGTCATTTTTCATGTTAACAGAGTATTTTGTCAGCCTTATCCAGCAAAAACTCTGATATATAAAACAACATTGCTAACAGATCTGTCACCCTCAGTCCTTCCTTTTTACTTTGCATATACATCTCGCAATCCTCAAAAGAACTTCCCTTTCCATTTAGCCCTTCATGAAATCCCTGAGCTGCCTTTTTCATCTGGAGAGCCCCAGTGCACAACTGTGAATCCAGCATCTTTCATTTCACCTGCTAGGTGAGGTTTCCTCAAATCCCAAGCTACTGTTAGCGCTGTTGAGGAATGCTCTCTCTGTGACAGGGAAATCACGAGAGCCCGAGGATGTTCCGTTCTCCAGGGAGACCACTGAAGGCAAAATCAATCACGTACATTAAGTGCTTTTGATGAATACGTAATTCATACTAAATTAATTAACCAATTTCCAAGTCAGGTTTAGTATAGCATTCTCGAGTTGGCCAGTATTGCATCAACTGAAAGGTAATCACCTGGCTCTGCTTTACATGATTTTCAAATACAAAATAACTGTGCCAGGTTGAAGGCTACCATTTAAGGGTATATAATAGCCAAAACCAGATGGTGGAGCACCCCCATTCCAGTGCACACACCAAAGACTAAAGCAAGCATTTCTTCATAAACACTCTGACAACTGTATTTAAGAGTGTTGACATTTACATAAATAGATTGCAGGGTAGTTGTCGAACATATACTAGGATGATTCCGTAATCCTGTTTTAATTAGATGGATGTTTTGAGCATACAAAAATCACAAGCTGCACTCCCTGTGGTGATGCCATACTGGCAAGGAATCAATCACCACAGCTCTGGTTGCCATAGAAACTGATAGCTCTTGCACCACCATCTAAGTGGCAAATGATTGGTGGTGTACTCATAACACAGGGAGAGCAATGAGTTTTTCTATCCTGTCCAGCAGCTGTGCCAGAGAGTTAATTAAAAGCAGAGAACATGAAATAAATCTAAATCTGTGAAGAAATGAAATGTACAGTACAAATTGAATTCCCGTGTTGGACAGAAATTAATATGCAGCACAAACCACAGAGCTGCCTGAACAAGCAGCAGCTGGGAATCTTGGGAAATGCTACCTCTGAGGCGGTTAGGGCTGAAATGTGGCGAGAGCACCTCCTTATCTTATTACCTAAACAAGCACTTTGTTCAGCATTTGTGTTGACTGATGCATGCAAATTGCAGCCTCAAATGTTAAGAGTTCCCATTTCCAAGCAGGAAGGGCAAAGCTTAACTAAGATTTAATTAACAAACTGTTAGCAACTGTGGTTTATCAGCTGTGAACACAATGTAAGTAAATGTTTCTACTCCTGTACTCGAATTCACCAGACGATCTTTGTGAAAGTCAATGTGTTTTTATTGATAAGCCACGAATTCAGAATTCATATTTCAAACATCGGAAGCTGGGGAGCAAGCACCTGAAATGCTTTTCCAAGAAATAAGGGAAGCTAGACACAGAAATATAGTCCCCCACCCCCCACACACATAAGATGATCTACAACAGATTCGGCATGAAATATTTAACTAGAGAGAACCAAGTTTTCTTGGTTCGGTCCACCCCTATTCTCTGATATCAGTGTTACCGTTCAGAAGAGTTAGTATTAGAGCAAACTGCTCTCTGTGTGAAGGCAACAACTTCCACAAGGCAAGCAGAACAACCCAGAGACCACAACCACGTAACTCTGCAGCTGCCACGTATATGTGAGTTTATAGGAATTAGAGGCAAGAATGTCTTACATAGTGCAATTCAGCTCCTCCCCAGCTAGGACAAAATCAGGCCCTCAGGGAGTCAGCATGGCTGACAGAGAGCAAAATATGCTGGTGGAACTCCAGTTCGTGTTATAATGATATGGTCATGTTATAATGATATGGTCATACGTGCTTACTGCCTGGTCATAGATGTCCATGTCATATGGAAAGAAACACTGAATTATCTTTCCCAAGGAGAGTTTTGAACACTTTGCAGGCCATGAATAAGCTTCCACTGACTGGTAGAGTTAATGCAATTGTAAGAGAAAGACTTCAATTTGGCATAAGGTTGGGGGGATAAATGAAAACGATATTGAAATCGAGAGGGGGTGGCTTCAGTATTATTCTAACTGCACCATTTTAGACTTCAAATACAGTCAAGTTAATTATACTATACCTATTATTATCTCTGAGTAGACACACCTATAATCATTAATAGAAATGCGAACTGATGTCTTCATAGGAGTATCTGAATGCATGAAAAAAAGAATAAAAATTGTATTATTGCGAAGTGTCTGGAAATATTGAAATATGGTGTCCCAAATGTACAAAGTAACAAAGATTTGTGTAGTTAATGTGTAAAGCTATAAATGAACATGCTAAATTTATCTTTAAGCAGACATTTCAAAATGGAAAATTTCAGGGTTTCACAATGTCTTTAATGTCCATCAAAGATTTCCTTTTAAATTCATGGACATAGTAGGTTTCAAAGCAAATATATATTTTCAAATCTGCTATGTAGTTATAACCTGTTACTCTGGTATTAGGGGAAAATATTGGGATTGAATAAATCATGGGTTGTTAAACACTATGGTTGATAACACTTGAATAAATACTAAATCTATATCCTTTTTCTTTCCATTCTCATTGCCTTGACTTAGTCTTCTATCGTCTATAATTTGGATTCTTACTATTGTCCTTTAACTGATCTCCTTGGAGTGTCATTTCATCTTTTGCTGGGTGGTGGTATATATAGTTTGACAAAGCTCTCCAAGTGCTTCGGGAATTTTGTTGCTTTTCTTTTACCCACCTTATCCATTTGAGGAAGAGGAATTGGTGGTTCAGTGGTAGAATTCTCACCTTCCATGCAGGAGACCAGAGTTTGATTCCTGGCTAACATACCTTATGTGCAGCCACCATCAAATAAAAGCTTACTTGTTGCTAATATGCTGAACAGGTTTCAGGGGCTTCCAGACTAAGATGAACTAAGAAAAAAGGCCTGGTGGTCTACTTCTGAAAATCAGCCAGTGAAAGCCTATGGATCATGATGGACAGTTCTGCAACTGATCATGGCGATGGTGCAGGACCGGGCAGCATACCATTCCATTGTGCATGTGGTCACCGTGAGTTGGGTGTCACCGGATGACAGCTAACAACAACAACATCCAATTGAGAATGGCATCTATAAAATAGTAGTTCTTAAATTGGCTATTTATCAAAATCAACTGTTGTGGTTGTGAGGTGACATCAAGTTGACTCCAAACCATAGTGATTCTATGTATAACAGAATGAAATGTTGCCCAGTCCTGCACCGTCTTCACAATAGTAGATATGTTTGAGCCCATTGTTGCATCCCCTGTGTCAATCCATCTTTGCATCCCCTGGGTCAGTCCATCTCTTTGGGGGTCCTCTTCTTTTTCACTGACCCTCCACTTTACCAAGCATGATGCCCTTCTCCAGAGATTGGTCCTTCCTGATAACATGTCAAAAGTAAGCAAGATGAAGTCTCACAATCCTTATTTCTAAGGTGCATTCTGACTGTACTTCCTCCAAGACAGATTGGTTTGTTCTTCTGGCAATCCACTGTATATTAAACATTCTTCACCACACCATTATTCAAATGTATCAATTCTTCTTCAGTCTTCCTTTTTTATTGTCCAGCTTTCCCATGAAGATGAGGCAATTAAAAATACCATGGCTTGGGTCAGGTGCACCTTAGTCATCAAAGTGATATCTTTGCTTTTTAAGATTTTACAAAGGTCTTTTGCAGCAGATTTGCCCAAAGCAAAATGTCCTTTGATTTCTTGACTACTGCTTCCATGGATATTGATTGTTAATCCAAATAAAATTAAATTTTTGACAACTTCAATATTTTATCATGATATTGCTTATTGATCTAGTTGTGAGGTTTTTTGTTTTCTTTATGTTGAGTTGTAATCCATACTGAAGGCTGTAGTCTTTGATCTTCATCAGTAAGAGCTTCAGGTCATCTTTATTTTCAGCATGCAAGGTTGTTTTATCTGTGTATCACAGGTAGTTGATGAGTCTTCCTCCAATTCTGATGCTGCTTTCTTCTTCATATAGTCCAGCTTCTCAGATTATTTGCTCAGCATACATATTGAATAAATATGGTGAAAAGATACAACCCTGAGGCACACCTTCTCTGAATTTAAACCACACAATATGCCCTTGCTCTATCTGAACGACTGCCTCTTGATCTATGTACAGGTTTCACGTGAGCACAATTAAGTGTTCTAGAATTCCCATTCTTTGCAATGTTAACAATAATATTTTAGGGTCCACACAATAAAATGCCTTTGCATAGCCAACAGAACACACATAAACATCTTTCTGGTATTTTTTTGCTTTCATCCAAGATCCACCTGACATCAGCAATGATATCCTTTATTCCATGTCCTCTTTGGAATATAGCTTGAGTTTTTGGCAGTTCCGTATTGATGTACGTCTGCAGCCGTTTTTTAAATTATCTTCAGCAAAATTTTGCTTGCATATAATATTAATGGTATTGTTCTACAATTTCTGCATTCCCTTGGATGACCTGTTTTTGGAATGGGCATAACTATGGGTCTCTTCCAGGAGGCTGGCCAAGTATTTGTCTTCCAAATTTCTTGGCATAGATGAGTGAGCACTTCCAGCATTGCATCATTTGTTGAAACATCTCAACTGGAATTCTGTCAATTCCTGAAGCCTTGTTTTTCACCAATGCCTTCAGTGCAGCTTGGACTTCTTCCTTCAGTACTATCAGTTTTTGATCATATGCTACCTCCTGCTGTATGTTGACCAATTCTTTTTGGTACAATTACTCTGTGCATTCTTTCCATCTTCTCTTGATGCTTCCTGTGTCATTAAATTTTTTGCCCATAAAATCTTTCAATATTGCATTTCAGGTTTTGAATTTTTTCTTCAGTTCCTTCAGCTTAAGAAATGCTGAGAGTGTTTTTCTCTTTTGGTTTTCTAACTCTAGGTAGTAGCACATTTAATTTGGTGGAAAAATCAACTAGTAAACTTAAAAAAGAAGAAGAACATATTTCCAGTCCCAGTGAGAATGCATAGCACCTGAGCCTTCATAGTTTTAATGACTTTTAACAAGTGAATCTGAAGTACAAACTTACTTTTGAAAATGAGACGGAAAGTTAGCTCCAACCAATTCTGACACCTATAGATCTTTTGAGCATTTTTATGGATGACTATTTAATCTGGTGAGAATTATGGTGAGGATCCATAATTTGTATGAACAGTGCTGATTTACTCACATTCTTAGCCAGTGTTTTCAACTATTTGGTGTGACTGACTTTATGAGAATGACAATAAGCAAAGGACTGTTTCCTTAGAAAAATGAATATACACATGTACACACAAAATTTTCAAACAATTCCCAGGGTATTACTGATACTCCAGAATCTCTCTAGGTTATATATTTGGCCTTCTCAGAATTTATTCTGAATTTCCCTTTTCCAATGGGTACTGAGGAACAAAAAAGAAAGACACCATTCCATAGGCGGGTTTCTCCCTGCATCTCAATTTGAAAAAGGAAAACTTCACCGAGATCTGTTGGAGAAGTTAATATGTTTCCCCTGAAATACGAAGGTGACAGTCAACTGGTGTCTTACCAAACCTCAAGGAATCCTCAAATATAAGAGACTGGAAGCCCAATCATTCTGATGGTAGAAAGATGGTCGTGTTAGGCCAGGTATTGTCAGAGCAATGTATGTATGAAAGTTTTCCTATGCACCAGATGTAGACCACCTTCAAAAGAGCGACAGAATTGGAATGTCTTAGAGACTGATCAAGAAGATCATCCAAAGAGGCAAAGTAACCCAGATACTTCCTGAGCAAAAGAATAAATATACTGGCCATAACATAATTATTCTTTCCCTAGTGATCATAAGGATTCTGAAGAACTCACAAAACTCTACATACCAAAAAAGTACCATTTGAAACACCTGTGAAACTCAGAGAGCATGACACAAAATTACTATTTTAGTCAAGTAAGGAACTTTTTCTCCTTCCCCCCTTTCCTCTATCTCCTTTACCTCAATTGACCCTGTGAAGCCAGACTCACCCCTCATATCTGAGTGGCCCAATCAATATCATGTGGCTAGAGATTTAGCTATGAATTAAGATAACAAACTCTTAAATAAAATAGTTCTATTTTCTTCCTAACTTTCTGAAAGACCAGATTTGAATATAAAATTCCTGAAATCCTTTTAGTCCAATGTAATTAGAGCATATAGAGAGTCCACCATTGGCCTCTTGGCCGCTTGTGAGAGCCTGCAGCCTATCTCCTTTCTCCTTTCAGCATTATTAGAAATCTTACAGGAACACATGTGAATACCCTAGACCAGATGTCCAAGTTTCATCCACACTGCATGACCATCTGGCCCTTGGTCACCCCTTAAGCCAAGGGATACTCACACCAGCAGTGCAGTCCACCATCGGGAGGGTGAATTTTAGGGGAGAGTACAGTAGAGACAGTAGAATCAGGGTCAGGGTCATTTGGGCAAAGAATGCCGTTGTTCTGGTACTCCAAGCATAGTGGGACTGGAGGATATCTGGTTCTGAAAAGGTTTTCCTTCTTGGCCTGGACAGATAAATCATGTCTCATGTGGCAGGGCCTGAGACAGCCAGAAAGTGGCTCCCATGGAATCCAGGGTAAGAGACCTCATACCTGGGTGTAAGGGTACTGTCAGGAATAGTCAGTCATTACTATCAGCATTATAAAGAAGAAAAAAAAGTACAAGGTAGAGAAAGTGCAGAAGCCAACCATGCTTCCTTTCCCACTGCATGAGCTGGCCAACTGCTTGTGCAAACCAGTGCAAACTGGGAGTAGTTATAACTTCAGAAGTTTTGACAGATTGATTCTGTTAGGCATTTAAATTACTGGACTAGACATTTAAACTACTGACTGGAGGACCTTTTATCACCTGGTTGTGATCCAGAATTAAGGAGACTTGTCCTGAATTCCATTCAGGGGAAGGGAAAGAACTAGACCCACAGAAAGAAAACAAAGCAAAACGAAACAATATGTTGTTTATAAGTAAACCCACAAGTCCCGTTTGTTCAATATGATGGTCCCAGAAAAAAAGAGAATTTTTAGCTAATCATACCTTCTTTTTTTGCTTTGTTTTTCATATTTCTCAGTCAAGTATCTATATTGGTTTATTTACTATATAGAATATTATGGCCTGCGTGCCTGCATATCATCTTCTTCTCTAGTCTTATCTCATGCTTTTGTCTATATTGTCCTAATTCTAAAGTTGTTAATGTTTTTATTCTATTTTATTGTAGTATATGTATTTTCATACAATGGCCAAAATCTTTTGGATAAATCTGTATAAAAAATACTTGTGTGTGTATGTATACATGAATATTAAAAATATATAAATATAGACAAATAGATTTTAAAAAAGACCAATTGCAATCCAGTTAATTCTGACTCATGGATACCCCATGTGTGCCGTAGGATTTTCAATAGCAATTTTTCAGAAGTAGATTGCCAGGCCTTTTTTCCAAGGTGCAGCTGGGTGGACTTGAACCACCAGTCTTTTTGTGGGCAGCCAAGCATTTAACTGTTTGCACCACCTACGTAGGGAGATAAATAGATTCTCATTATTCTTGGATTCTGTTTGTGAATTCGTCTGTTTGCTAAAAATACTTCAGGCTCTTTCACCGTCATTCACAGGTATGCACATGCGCAGGGCAGCTCACATGCTCCCAGCTAAAGTCGAGCAACACTGATTTGGTTTTCACTAACTCGGTTTAACAGGGACATTATAGACATAATCTTTGTGGATAATGAGAATCACGATACATGTACATAAGCATGTGTGTGTGTGTAGGTCCCTGGGTGGTGCAAACAGTTTGTGCTTGGCTACTAACTGAAAGGTTGGTGGTTTGAATCTACCAGTGAGCACCACAGAAGAAAGGCCTAGCATCTACTTCCATTAAGATTACAGCCATTGAAAACCCTATGCAGCACAGGTCTACTCTGAAACCCATGGAATTGCCATGGGTCAGAATTGAGTCCATGGTAATGGATTTTTTTTCTGGTGTGTGTGTGTGTGCGCGCGTGCCTGCATGAGTTGTCTGTGAAACATTGATGGGAAACAGGAGAAAAACAAGACCAGAAGAGGCTGGAACTAGGGGGACTTGAGGGCCACCAATATTGTTTTAAGAATCACAGAAAATTCCAGCACGATTAGGTTGATTATACCATCTAAAGAGATCGTCCATTCATTACTAGGTTTGGGTGTGACAGGAGAAATATAAGTTATAGTCAGTACATTTATTCATTCATTCAGCAAATATTTATTGAGTACCTACTTTGTATCAGTCATTGTGTATAGACAAAGAAGTTTTGGTTTCTCCACCAAGAAGTGAGAAGGATGGTAGCAGGACTGACTTCGTGGCTGTGAACCTCTGCAGTTGTCTAAGGACCTACACTTAGAAGGACCCTTTACCTGGTTTAAATGCTCTGCTGTTGCCATCTTAGGAGCCCCTGGGTAGTGCAAATGGTTAAAGTGCTTGGCAGCTAACCAAAAGTTTGGAAGTTTGAGTCCACCCAGTGATACCTTAGAGGAAAGCCTGGTGATCTACTATCAAAAAATCAGCCATTGAAAACCCTATGGAGCACAATTCTACACCCATGGAATCTCCATGAGTCAGAATCAACTAGACAACAACTGTTTTTCTTGTTTTGGTTGCCATCTTGAAATTATTAACCTGTTTTGAACATGGGGCCCTGCATAATTTATAAGCTGTTCCTGGGTAGTAAACTATATATTCTAAATTTTTATATAGCTACTGATCCTCCCCTCCCAAACACTCTCATGTCTAATCTGCATCTAGAGTTCATGTTTTTTATGCCTGTGAATGGATTTGGGCTTCTTTGTTAAGACACGATGTTGGCCCATTTTCTTGTGTCTACCAGAAACAAAAAAGGACAGCTCGAAAATGTACACAAATCCTCTCCTGTGTTAGCAAGACTCCAAAGCAACTTATTTAAATGATTAGTTTGTAATGTGCTTCTGTTAGAGGAGGACAGTTTTTGTGGGAAAAAGAATTGTGCAAATTGAAGAAATTGTGAAGTCTGTTCTTAGTAATCTGCAGAGGAGGCACCATGATTTTTTTGTTTTATCCTTTTTTTTACTCCTGCTGGGTAGTGCTCTCTGGCTATATCCTTGTGCACAAAAACTTGAAACCTTAGGCAACACAAAATTCTCCTCCACATTTCTCTGCTATTCAGTTTTAACTAGCACGTACTGGGCAGCCATAAGAATTTTAGTCTTGTTATCCCTCTATGTATCCCTTCCTTGCAGTGCCTACCTTATTTATTTTTGCATCCTCGGTACGTATTTCACTCAGGGCCTGTAATCCAGAAATTGTTAACTGAATGACAGGAAGAACCTTCCATGTGCAGGCACTCAGGTGAGTGCTTTACACATGTTACTCTATGGAATTAGGAATTATATCATTCCCCTCTGTAAGCTCTCAAAGAAATCAGAAAACTGTATTTGATTCCTGTAATACTCTCTTTGATGTTTTTGCAATGGATTTTTTCCTAAAGATGCAATTCTACAATGTCAAGGCCTTTTATGTACTTCAGGAACTGCTCTCTCTAGTATGACATTTAAGACATCACTTTAGACTGTTGCGTAACATTAAGGTCTTTATTTAAAACTTACATTACTCTGTTCCAGGTTAAGTTCTCTGGATGCAGATCTTATTTGAAGTTTTTCATGGAAGATGTTTGTTAGGGATCAATACCTGTGAAGAGTGTAGGGGAAGTAGGACTGGCAGGAGGAAGAAGCCAACCCTGCAGAGAGCTCTGGAGGGTGTCCCACATCTGGGTGAAATAGCTGGGCCTGTATACCTCAGGAGTGGTGCAAACGGTTGGAGGTTTGAGTCTACCCAGAAGCATCTTGGAAGAAAAGCCTGGTGATCTACCTCTGAAAAAAGCAGCCATTGAAAACCCTGTTCAGCACAGTTTTGCTCTGACATACATGGGGTTGCCATAAGTTGGAATCAACTCAACAGCAACAAGTTTTATAAGCTCCTTGAAGACGTCTTGATATATACTCTTTGATTATGAAGCTGATACTGATGATAGAGATGGTTATAATAAGGACTACCTGTGTAGTGTCTATCTTCTCCACTTTCTTGTTTTCTTCTTCCCTCTCCCCACACAAGCTAGACTCTAAAATTAACAGTTACATATTTGCTCATATCTTATCCCTAGAGCATAGAGTGGTATCTTGTTTCACAATACATGCTCAATAAATATTCCTTTGTATATTGTTTGACTGATTGAATGAATGACTACACTAATATCTATAAGATCAAGACACTCTCACACTCCTCAGACTCTCAGTGAACTGTCTATTTTCTTATCTATGGAATACAGTTCACATTTTGATCTGTGATGTCTGGTATTTATAGTTATAACTTCCATTTCCTTTTCATAACTTGCTGACTTCCTTAACCACATTCAATGGGATACTAGCATGCAGAGGGCATCTTGGGGTTATTTTCAATTGGCTACTCAAATTTTAAAATTGTATAGGCCACCCATTTATCTGTTAACGTAAATTTAAAAGGATGGTTTAATATACTTTCATAAACAACCCTCCTTTACAAAATCTGCTTTTCTCATTATAAATCTGTGGATTGCAGTTCTCCTTTAATCTCCATGGTCTCGATCGATACCATTAATCTAGATTGGTACAAGTTTTAAAATGTGAGTGTAAATGTAAAAGAAAGACATTATACCTTAGTATACATTAGTAGTTTTCAAAAATTTTTTTGAGTTTAAGAAGTTTTTATCAAAAGAAATCCCATGGGAAATTCTCATATCTAAAACTTTAAGAGCTTCTCTGGGTGGAGGCAATCCAAGATGGCAGAGTAGTTAGATGCTTCATAATGTCCCTTTTATGACAAAGACCCGAGAAAACAAAGGAATCAGATATAGATGACAACTTTGGAACCCTAAGCATCAAAAACAAGGCTGAAGATTTGAACCCAGTGCCAAGTGGAAGGAAAGACATTATAAAAACGGAGGACATGGAGAATTACAGATTGCCAGTGCCCTGGTAGCTGAACCTGCACAGTGCGCTATGTTGAGACAAAGCAAGCTATGTTCCCGACTGAAACCTCCATCACCTGGTGCAGCCAAGCAGAAGTGACTGCACTCATGTCCACAGCCAGTGAGGAGTGCTTCTCGCCCTGTAAAAGTTAAGTTCATGAACCCAACCCACTGTGCTCACCCCAGTCCTCTGTACTGGAGGTCCATGGACCTGTGGGGCCTTCTTACCCATCACAGTCTAGTAGCACCTACCACAGCCTTGCCCCCTAAGCTGGACTCCCACACACTGGAGGAACCCATCCCTTTGCTTAGACACTCATGACAGGGACCGATGGACCTGTAGTACCTCCTACTATCACCTGCCACCCACACTGGGGGCCTGAGGACCAATGGTGCCTCCTACTCCCTCTGGTTACATGCCGGGGGGTGGTGTGCCTGAGGGCCAGTGGTGGCTCTCACTTCCTCCAGCCACCTGTGGTGGGGACCTGATGACTGGCAGTGCCTCCTACTCCCTGCACCAGGGACTCGAGGACCGGTGGTGCCTCCTATTCCATACAGCCACCTGAGCCAGGGGCCTGAGGACCAGCTGCAAATCTCCCCTGTGACGTACTTTAGCAGACAGAGGTATGCCCTCCAACTGGGCACCCATGGACAGGCAACATCCACCTGCTTCAGCCGCTACATCTCCACCCCACAAATGGAGGTTTGTGCCTGTTCTGAACACCCTCACACAGCCCTGCCCTCCTGGGACTGTCAGTGATAGTTTCTGCACCAACTCAGTCATCCTTGCCCTGATCACCTGGCAATCAGCAGAGCATACATACAACACCCAACCCAGTGACCAGGGAGAACTTGTGCCCACACAACCAGGTGACTGGCTGGACAGATATGTCACATCACCAGAAATGCTAGATACATCATCGGCAGCCCCACAAGACCAGCGAGAGCAGAGATCATGCTCAGACACCCAGTAGCTACCCCACCAACTTGGTGACAGGAGGTGAGAGCTTCAGTACAGACAGATTAGAAACCAGAGTAGCACACACTCCTAGCCAACACTGATATATCAAAACAAAACAAAACAAAAATTCAGGATGCAACAAACAAACATATAATAAATAAATAAATAAATAAAATAATCTCTCAATACTTGGAGACAATACACAATATCAAATCACATAAAGAAGCACATGACAGCTCCAGCAAGTAACTAAAATAAAGAGCCAGAAAACCTTTCAGAGGAAGAAATGGCATTAGAACTACCTGATAAAGAATTCAAAAGACTAAGGTACAGGGATCTCCAAGACATCAAGAAAGAGATCAAGGAAAACATAGACAAAATCAAGGAAAACAAAGATAAAGCAATAGAAGAATTCAGGAAAACAATACAAGAACAAAGCAAGAGAAACAGTTAGAAACCATACAAAAACAGCAGCTAGAAATCCAAAAAATTAAAAATAAAATTTCAGAAATAGACAACTCAATAGAAGGATATAGGAGCAAAATTGAAATACTGGAAGACAGAATCAGTGAATTTGAAGACCGATCCCTTGATATCAATTTGTTTGAGGAAAACTCAGAAAAAAGAATGAAGAAAGCCTAAGAATTATGTGGGGAACTATCAAGAGAAAAAATTTGCATGTGATTGGACTTCAGAACAGGGAAAGGCAATGGAAAACATAGAGAGAATTGCCAAAGGTTTACTGGCAGAAAACTTCCTTAATATCATGAAAGACAAGAAAATATGCATCCAAGAAGCTCAATGAACTCCATGTATGATAGACACCAAAAGAAAGTCACTAAGACATATTATAATCAAACTTGCCAAAACCAAAGACAAAGAAAGAATCCTGAGAGCATCTCAGGAAAAACAGAAAGTCACCTACAAAGGGCAGCCAATAAGACTAAGCTCTGATTAGTCAGCAGAACCCATGTAGGCAAGAAGGCAATGGGATGACATATATAAAACCTTGAAAGAAAAAAATTGCCAACCAAGAATTATATGTCTAGCAAAATTCTCTCTCCAATATGATGGTGAAATTCGGTCATTTCCAGATAAACAGAAATTAAGGGAATTTGTAAAACCAGTACACACTTACAAGAAATAATAAGGGAGTCCTTCAGATAGAGAACCAACAATATCAGACAACAACCTGAGATTAGGACACAGAACAGCATCAGCCAGATAAAAACCTAGATAAGAATTCTCAAAAATAAAACAAAGATAAAAAACTGACAACAGGGAACCAGTGATGTTAACCTGTAAATGAAAGCAACAACAAAACAAAAAAGGGAATAAATGATGTAGTTACAGAACTTTCATATGAAGAGGAAGTCAAGATGATATCAAGAAATAAAAGAATGGTTTAAACATAGGAAGATTAAAGTAAATTTCAAGGTAAACACAAAGAAAATTAATAAACTGTCTTAGTTATCCAGTGCTGCTATAACAGAAATACCACAAGTGGATGGTTTTAACGAAGAGAAGTTTATTTCCTCACAGTCAAAGTAGGCTAAAAGTCCAAATTCAGGGTGTCAGCTCCAGGGGAAGTCTTTCTGTCTCTGTCAGCCTTCTCATCAGTGTTCCCCCAGACTAGGAGCTTCTCGGTGCAGGGACCCCTGTCCAAAGGACGTGCTCTGCTCCCAGCACTGCTTTCTTGATGGTATGAGGTCCCCCTGTCTCTCTGCTCAGTTCTGTCTTTTATATCTCAAGAGATTGCCTCAGGACACAATCCAGTCTTGTAGATCAGGTCCTGCCTTACTAACACAACTGCCACCTGTCCTCCCTCATTAACATCATAGAGGCAGGTTTACAACATACAGGAAAATCATACAGTACCAGGAATCATGGCCTAGCCAAACTGATACACACATTTTTGGGGGGACATAATTCAAACCATGACACAAACCTACTAATCAAAATAAAAAATAAGAAAAACATAAAGGCTCAGTAAACACAGAACCAACAACAACCATGGAAATGAAAACAAAATCCATAATGCACCAGTAAAGAGACAGAGAGTGGCAGAATGGATTAAAAGACACAACCCATCAATATGCTGTCTACAAAAGACACACTTTAGACACAAAGATGTAAACAAACTAAAACTCAAAGGGTGAAAAATATATATATATCAAGCAAACAATAACCAAAAAAGAACAGAAGTGGCAATATTAATCTCTAAAAAAATAGACTTTAAAATAAAATCCACCATAAAAGATAAGGAAGAACATTATATAATGATGAAGAGTCAATCCACCAGGAGAACATAACCAAAATAAATATGTACGAACCCAATGACAGGGCATAAAAATACATAAAACAAACTCTAAGAGCATTGAAAGGAGAAATAGGCAGTTCCACAGTAATAGTAGGAGATTTCAAAACACCACTTTCAGTGAAGGACAGAACATCTAGTGTTATGGTTTGAATTATGTCCCCTAAAAAATGTGTGTATCAATTTGGCTGGGCCACAATTCCCAGAATTGTGTGGTTGGCCTCCATTTTGTGATTGTAATTTTATGTTAAAGAGGATTATGGTGGGATTATAACACCACCTTTACCCAGGTCATACCCAGTGTAACGGGAGTTTCCCTGGGATGTGGCCTGCACCACCTTCTATCTCTCAAGAGAGAAAAGGAAAGGGAAGCAAGCAGAGAGTGGGGGACCTCATATCATCAAGAGAGCAGTGCCGGGAGCAGAGCGTGTCCTTTGGACCGGGGTCCCTGCGCCGAGAAGCTCCTAGTCTGGGAGAACACCGATGAGAAGGCTGAGAGAGAAAAAGCCTTCCCCTGGAGCTGATGCCCTGAATTTGGACTTTTAGCCTACTTTACTGTGAGGAAATAAACTTCTCTTTGTTAAAGCCATCCACTTGTGATATTTCTGTTATAGCAGCACTAGATGACTAAGACATCTAGGAAGAAACTCAATAAAGATACAGAAGATCTAAATGCTACAACCACCCAACTCATCTTCACAGACATATATAGAACACTCAACCCAAGAGCAGCAAAGTATACATTCTTTTGCAATACACATGGAACATTCTCTAGAATAGACCACATTTTAGGCCACAAAGCAATCCTCAACAAAATCCAAAACAGTGAAATAATACAAAGCATTTTCTCTGATCATCATACCATAAAAGTAGAAATTAATAACAGGAAAAGCAAGGAAAAAAAATACATGGAAACTGAATAACACCATGCTTAAAAACTACTGAGTAATAGAAGAAATTAAAGATGGAATAAAAAAATTCCAAATTACAATGAAAACTCGTCTTAACAAAACCTTTGGGACACAGCAAGAGCAGTGTTCACAGGTCAATTTATAGCAATAAATGCAAAAATCAAAAAAGGAGAAAGGGCTAAAATCAAAACATTAACCCTAAAACTTAAATAAATAGAAAGAGCACATCAAAAGAAGCTGACAATCACCAAAAGAAAAGAAATAATAAAGATTAGAGCAGAAATAAATAAAATAGAGAACAGAAGAACAATAGAAAGAGTAATAAGACCAGAAGTTGCTTCTCTGAAAGGATCAATAAAACCAACAAACCACAAAAGAAAAACAGGTGAGGAAGCAAATAACCCACATAAGAAATGAGATGAGTGACATTTCAACAGAATCAACTGAAATAAAAAAGGATCATAACAGAACGTCTTAGGCTAGGTTCTCTAGAGAAGCAAAACCAGTAAAGTGTCTAAGTATATATATATGTATGTATATATATATATATTTATATCAAGGAAACAGCTCATGCAATTGTAGAGGCTAAAACGTTCCAAGTCTGTGGATCAGGGTAGAGGCCTTTCCCAATTCAAGGAGCTGCAGAAGCTGGTGAACCCTAGGTTGACAGGTTGGAGAGGGGCTCCCACTCACAAGCTGTGAATGTCAATGAATTCCAAGATCAGCAGACAAGACCACAAGGCTTCTCCTGATTCACGTAGCTGCAGGGACTGGCAAACCCAAGATCAGCAGGATGGGGAACCAGACTCTTGCTCACAGGCTGTGAAGATCGACAGATTCCAAGATCAACAGGTAAGCTGCTAGCTCAAGTCCCAAGAACTGCAGGTGAGACAACAAGAGGCAGCTGCTGAGTCTGAAACAAGCAAAAACCTTGGCAAGGTGAGCAGGCAGACAATAACCAGAGAAAGGCAGAGAGATGAAGCTGAGGGGGCAGTGAGCTGCCAAAGGCTGCACCCCCACCAGTACCACTTAGATTCCATCATGGGGGTGATCACATATCAAATTTCAGCAGGGAAGTGATCACAACATTATACAACTGCTAAAACACTGAGAATCACGGCCTACCCAAGTTGACATACAATCTTAACCATCACACAGAATACTATGAAAAATTATACTCAACAAATTTGACAACCTAAAGGAAATGGACGAATTTATATAAACACATTACCTACCTAAACTAACACAGAGGAAGAAAACATGAACAGATCCATAACAAAAGAAGAGATTGAAGAGGTAACTAAAAAAACTCCCCCTCTTCCCCCCCAAAAAAAGCCCCGGCCTGGACAGCATCACTGGAGAATTCTACTAATCATTCAGAGAAGAGCACACGTCAATACTACACAAAACTATTTCAGAGTATAGAAAAGGAAGAAATTACTCCCAAATTCATTCTGTGAAGCCAGCATAACCCCAAGACCAAAGCCAGGCAAAGACACCACAAAAAAAGAAAATTACAGACAAATATCCTTCATGAATACAGACACAAAAGTTCTCAACAAAATTCTAGCCAATAGAATTCAATAGCATATCAAAAAAACAATACATCACGACCAAGTGGTACTCATACCATGTATGGAAGGATGGTTCAACATTAGAAAACCAATCAACATAATCCACCATACAAATAAAACAAATGAAAAGAATCACATGATCATCTCAGTCAATGCTAAAAAGGCATTTGCTGAAGTCCAGCACCCATTTTTGATAAAAACTCTCAGAAAAAGGAACAGAAAGGAAATTCCTCAAGATAATATACTGTATTTATACAAAACCAACAGGCAACATTATTCTCAATGGACATAGATGGAAAACATTCTCCCTTGAGAATGGGAACCAGACAAGGATGCCCTATATCACCACTCTTTTTCAACATTGTGATGGAAGTCCTAGCTACAGCGATAAGACAAGAAAAAGAAATAAAGGGCATTCAAATAGGTAAGGAAGAAGTAACACTATCCCTATGTGCATATGATATGATCCTATACAGAGAAAACCTCAAAAATGCCACAAGAAAGTTTCTGGAACTAATAGAAGGATTCAGCAAAGTAGCAGGATACAAGATCAACATACAAAAATCAGCTGGATTCCTCTACACCAACAAAGAGAACTTCGAAAAGGAAACCAGGAAAACAATACTATTCACAATAGCACCCGAAAAAGATAAATACATGGGAATAAATCTAACCAGGGACTTAAAAGACCTATACAAGGAAAACTACAAAAAAATTACTGCAAGAAACCAAAAGCTATCTACACAAATGGAAAAACATGCCATGCTTATGGATAGGAAGACTCAACATTGTGAAAATGTCAATACTACCTAAAGCAATCTACAGTTATAATGCAATCCCAATCCAAATCCCAGCAGTATTCTTTAATGAGATATGAAAACTAATTGTCGCAGCGAGCGGCAGAGACAGTAACCATGCGACAACTCTTACAGAGAAGTGGGGCCAGGAGGGTCACTCTGAGGAGTCGACCCCCACCTCAGTCCCGGGAGTTTATTTTATAGTCAGTACAGCAAGCAATAAAGCAATTAACATAACAATGGGCTTTGGGTGCAGGCAAGGGAGAAGGAATTCAGGTAAACAAGCCAATCAGTAAAGGGACAATAGGTTTGGGAAAACAAATCGTGACAAGTCTCAACATGTTGGGGACAAGTCTCAACATGTTGGGGACAAGTTTCAACGTGCTGTGCAGCATAGAGGCCTGTGGGGGCTGCAGTTGTCAATAATGCAGCCATGTTTAAATGGCATATATCCCCACAACTAATTACCAACTTTATATGGAAAGGAAAGAGGCCTTGGATAAGTAAATCTTCATTGAAGAAGAACAAAGTAGGAAACCTAACACTGCCTAATCTTAGAACCTACTATATAGCCACATTAGTCAAAACAGCCTGGTACTGGCACGTCAGACCCAGAGACCCATGGAACAGAATTGAGAACCCAGATGTAAATCTATCTACATATGGACAGCTGATCTTTAACAAAGGGACAAAGTCCATTAAATGGGGAAAACACAGTCTCTTTAATAAATGGTACTGGCAAAAATGGATGACCATTTGTAAAGAAAAAGAAAAAGAAAAAAAAAACAGGACTCAAATCTCACACCCTACAAAAAAAACTAACTCAAAATGGATCAAAGACCTAAATACAAAACCTAAAATGATAAAGATCATGGAAGAAAAAATTAGGACAATGCTAGGGGCCATAATATATAGCATAAATGGAATACCAAACATAACTGAAAATGTACAAACAGCAGCAGATGAGCTAGATAAATGGGACCTCCTAAAAATTAAACACAATGTTTATCAAAAGACTCCTACAAAAGAATAAAATATACAGACTGGGAAAAAATTTTTGGTTTCAATATATCCAACATATTAGATAAGGGACTAATCTCTAAAATTTATAGTAAACTTCAACACCTCAACAATAAATAGATAAACAATCCAATTACAAATGGGCAAAGGAAATGAACATACATTTCACCAAAGAAGACAGCTAGCAAACACATGAAGAAATGCTCGTGATCTTTAGCCATTAGAGAGATGTAAATCAAAACTGTAATTAGACATCATCTCACCCCAACATTACTGACACTAATAAAAAAATAGAAAATAACAAATGTTGGAGAGGTTGTAGGGAGATTGGAACTCATACACTGCTGGTGGGAATGTAAAATTATACAACCACCATGCAAAATGGTACGGTGCTTCTTAACAAGCTAGAAATAGAAATACCATATAACCCAGCAATCCCACTCATAGATATATACCCTGAAGAAATAAGACCCGTGACATAGATAGACATATGCACACCCATGTTCCATGCAGTATTTTTCACAATAGCAAAATGATGGAAACAATCTAAGTACTCATCAATAGATGAATGGATTAACAAACTGTGGTACTTTCACACAATGGAGTAGTACACAATGACAAAGAATAATGACAAATCCATGAAACATCTCACAACATGTATGAATTTGGAGGACCTCACGTCGAGTGAAATGTCAATCACAAAAGGACATATACTGTATAAGACCACTATTATAAAAAAACAAGAAAAGTTTTACACACAAAAAAAATATTCTTTCATGGTTACCAGGGATGGGAGAGGAATGGAGGGAAAATTACCAAATAGATAGAAGACGTGTTAATATTAGTGAAGGGAAAGGCAATACACCATCTGAGGGAAGTCAGCAAAACATGACCAAGGCATGGGGGGACACTGAGAAGAGCACAAGAACAAAGGACAACAATGGTAATTACGATAGCATAGACAATCCTGCAACAATAGTATTAACAAACACTAATTTATGAATGGATTCCTAGGTAGATAGATATGCCAAGAGGTGTGGGAGGGTGGAAGAGAACACATCCGCCTGCAGATAGAGATTTGGTGGTGGATATTTCTACATACATAACTGTAGGTGTTGATTATATGTTAATACAGACAATAGAGCACACAAGGGCCACAGTCAGAGCAACTTTTTAGGCATAACCAAACACCTCGTGGGATCAGTTACTTGACTTGAAGATGAAGGACCATAGACTTGGGGGACATCTACATCAATAGGCACAGCATAGCTCATAAAGACAAAGTTCTGCATCCTACTTTGGTGAGTAGCATCTGGGGTCTTCATACCTTGCCAACAGCCATCTAAGATACATCTATTGGTCTCTTCCCATTCGGAGAGAGGGAGAGTGAAGGAGAGCAAAGAACTAATGGACCCCATGAACCACAGCCTACATGACCCAGAGACCACAAGAACTAGATAGTGCCTGGCTACCACTACCCGCTCTGACTGGGCTCACAACAGCGGGTCCTGGACAGAGTAGGAGAAAAATGTAGAACAGAAAATCAAATTTAAAAAAAGACCAGATTTACTGGTTTGACAGTGACTGGAGGACTGTCTGAAACTGCAGCCTTAAGATACTCTTCTGACCTGGTAAAGAAGCCATTGCTGGAGACCACCTTTCAGTCAAACCATAGACAGGCCCCTAAAATAAACAATAACATCCTAGAGGAATGTACTCCTTAGAAGAATCAATTATACGAGATCAAAAAGGCAACACTTGCCCAAAAGCAAAGAGGAGAAGGCAAGAAGCGATAGAAAATCAGGACCAAAGGAAATGCGGAACCTAGGACAGAGATAGGGGCAGTGCTGACACATCGTGGGGAAATGAAACTTTTTATGTACAAACAATCGAATGGGAAACTAATTTGCTCTGTAAACTTTCACCTAATGAACAATAAAAATTTTTTAAGAAGAGCTTCTCTGATTGAGAGGGTCTATGGAGAGGAGCTGTGACCTCTCATCCCTTAACCTTATTTTCTTTTTTCCTCCTCTTCTTCCTCTCACACCGTGTGATAACCCTAACATGGTCCCTTGGAAACCTGTAGCTCTAAGGAAAATGAGTTAGAAAGACTTTTGTAGAATCTGTTGCTGTTCTTAGGTGCAGTCAAATAATTTTTTGACTCATAGTGACCCCATATGACAGAGTAGTACTGCCCCCAGAGAGTTTTCTTGGCTGTAATCTTTACAGGAGCAAATTGCTTCCCCCATGGAGCTGCTGAGTGGGTCCAAATTGCTAACCTTTTGGTTAGCAAACAAGTGCTTAACTGTTTGCATCACCAGGGTAGAATATAAATTTTGATAATTGATATGAAGCATGTCTTCTAATGAGAATATTGTACCAATATAGCTAGCATCACAATCATGTTAAGAGCTGTCCTATAAAAACACAGCAGGTTCTAACTCAACTACTGTTGCATTTAAGAGATGTGTGGAAGTAACTAATTTCAGAATGAAAAGATAAGCAGTGTGACAGCTCAGCACATTAAGCAATTAGATGGCCATTCATAGATTTAGGGTTTTCAAGTTGTCCTTCTGCTGATGTATTTGACATTGGGAACTCACTGCTTCTCTTTACCTTGGTTTACTCATTAGTAAAGTAGCCCATGACTATGCTGACTCATCTCATTCTTACAGAGTGTTCATTCATTCGCACTGATGATGCACTATTCTAAGTAGTCAATGAAAAGTATTCTAAGGCACAGGTAAAGCGGTCACATCTGTTTCTGAATAATAATTTGAAGGGGGTGTATATGCTGAAGGGCTTCATAAATATAATAAGTGCAAACATTACTTGCTAATTTAGGTAATATTTCACAATGGAAATGGAAATAATTTCAGTGGAGATGCACAAAGTAACTTGAAATAGCTTTAATTTGATTTTAAATTGGGGAGAGGCATGGGGGTAGGGTTGCGGGGGAGGTGTGCGCAACAGTAGGAGTACATACTATAATTCTAACAAGACAAGAATGTACTGGCTTTCAGGACCAGGAAAAGAAGAGAATGCAGTATTTCTGGTTTGTCCAAAGTTTGAAAAAAATATGTCTTTCTAGTTCTGCCTACTGAAATGTGAAGCTAGTAGGAAAATGTTTATCACTGGAAATCTGACATCAGGATGTTGCATTTGAGTACTATTGAATCAAGTCTCTTAATTCTTTGATCTGGAGAATGAATAGCTATAGTAGCTATAATAAAGAATATTAAAAAAAAAAAAACTGAAATGGTCATTCTTTATCTCTTATTCAGACATCACACGCCCTAAGCAAGAGTTCAGTGCCTTGTTCTTAGTCATGTGTAGAACAATCTTAGATTAATACTAGACTTTCTTAGAGAAGAACTTGAACTTCATGGAAGGTCACTTCAGTTAAGAATGTTGTCCTTACATTGCTATCACTTTGCATTTTTACCAATTCTCACTCTGAGTGGCTCAAATCATTTCACCAATTGATCTTGCCAGATGAGATGAGTTAACCATCTTTGGGAAATTCATTAAATTGGAGGCCATGAAGGCACCATTTGCTCAGCTGAAGTACTGTTCACGCAGGCTCAAGGAGCTAATGGGCTTACTGAAGTGTTCACAAAACAGTTTATTCACCCAGCAAAATATCTCCCCAAAACTCATTAATTTCCTTAACATGCCTGCAAAGCAACTGTATTAAAAGTATATGAATCCTGATCCACTGGATAAATTACAGATTGTTCTAGGTGACATTTTATTACATTAAGGAGAACTAGGCCTGAAAAGACACTGTTTTTAAGGGGAAATACAAAGATCTCAAAAGCACTGGAGCTGGATTGAAGTCTTGACCTAGGTCAACTTCAGTTATTCTGCACACATTGACTATTAAGTGCTAGGACAAGGATGAAAAGGTGAACAAGACAGAGTCCCTGTTTTCAAGTAGCCCATAAGGGGGTGAAAAAGACACTTTAACCTTGAACATGAATTGGAGAAAATGACGTATACCTCACAAGTTACTATAGTATAATAATGAAGAATGCTAGTGCTAGCTGGAGTCAGTCCTGAAGTTGAATCCAGATTCCACCCATCTCTTGGTTCAGTATGACCATAGACAAGTGATTTAATGTCTCTAAGCCTGAGTTTCCCTGTCATTAAAATTCGTTATAGCATTACTTACCTGAAATGGTTTTTGTATGGATTCAATGCACACCAAATATTTAACACAGTGCTACATAATGATACACATGGACAATTACACATAGACACACATACTGATTTTATATACATTTAAATATGTAGGTCATGATGAAATATGATTGCTCCTTTACAATTGACGTATGAAAAAAGCTATCAACAGGAATCATGTAAGCATACTTGTAAAAGACATCTTGAAAGATAAAATGTTATACAAAATGAAATATTTATAAAATAGAAAAAAGAGCTATGATAATTAAGGAAGACTGGTTACTTCAGTTGAGTACTTCAATTACTTCTAAAGCCTTATGAACCTGGGGAGAAGGCAAAGTTCTCCTGCCATTTCCCTATCAAGGCTCACACACAAGCATTAATCTTTTAGGAAGAAACACTATTACAGTTATTTTCCCCTAGAAAACAACTGAGCTCTTTTTAGTGGGTCAATAATGAGCACTGATCTGACATATAAACGGAATGGATTGTGGCAGACAATCCCAAGGGAGCCCCTAGTGATTTCCCCTCTCCTGGTGTCCATATCTTTGTATAATCTCTTCTCCTTGAGTGTGGGGGGAACCCATGACTTGCTTCTAGCCAATAAAACCAAAAAAACAAACCTATGCCGTCAAGTTGATTCCAACTCATGGCGAAACTGTAGGACAGAGTAGTGGCCCATAAGGTTTCCAAGGCTGTAAATCTTTACAGAAGCAGACTGCCACATCTTTCTCCCATGAAGAGGCTAGTGAATTCAAACTGCTGACCTTATATTAGAGGCTGAGCTCTTAGCCACTTGACTACCAGGGTCTATTTCTAGCTAACAGAATATGGCAATGTTGAAGGGATTTTGCAGATACAGTTAAGGTTCCAAATCAGTTGATTTTGACTTAATTAAAAGGGAGATTATCTGGTTGGGCCAAATCTGATCAGAATGAAAGTTCTAAGAGAGGGAATCAGGCTCTCCCTGAAGTCAGAGACTCTCTTTCTGTTGTTGGCTTTGAAGTAGTAATCTGCCATGTAGAGAGAAGGTTTAGGTAGAGGGTCATGTGGCAAGTAACAAAATGGGGACCTGAGTCCTACAACTCCAAGGGGATTAATTCAGTCAACAACGAAGAGGTATTTGGAAACAGATCTTTTTCCAGTTGATCTTCTGATGAGACTGCAACCGCAGCCAACATCTGGATTGCAGCCCAGTGAGACCCTGAAGCAAAGGACCAAGCTAAACTGCATCAAATTTCTGATCTATAGAAACTGTGAGATAATAAATGTGTGTTGTTTTAAGCCACTGTGTTTGTGGTAATTTGTTATGCAGCATAGAATATAAATAAACTCTTTTAGAAAGAAACATTCGGCATTCAGAGTGTATAAAGATGAAAAATACAATAATAAATTATGTCCGCCACACATCTGTCAGTTTGTCATACTGTGGGAACTTGCCTGTTGCTGTGATGCTGGAAGCTATGTCACTGATATTTAAATATCAGCAGGGTCATCCATGGCAACACGTTTCAGCTGAGTTTCCAGATTAAGACAGACTAGGAAGAAGGATCTGGTGGTCTATGTCTGAAAAGAATTAGCCACTGAAAACCTTATGAATAGCAGAGGAATATTGTCTGATGTAGTATCAGAAGATGAGCCCCTCAGGTTGGAAGGTACTCAAAAGACGACTGGGGAAGAGCTGCCTCCTCTAAGTAGAATCAACCTTAATGACATAGATGGTGTCAAGCTTTCAGTACCTTCATCTGCTGATGTGGTATGACTCAAAATGAGAAGAAATAGCTGCAAACATCCATTAATAATCAGAACATGGAATGTACAAATTATGAATCTAGGAAAATTGGAAATAATAAAAAATGAAATAGAGCATATAAACATTGACATCCTAGGCATTAGTGAGCAGAAATGGACTGGTACTGGCTATTCTGAATGCGACAAACGTATGGTCTACTATGCCAGGAATGACAACTTGAAGAGGAATGGTGTTGCATTAATTGTCAAAAAGACCATTTCAAGATCTATCCTGACGTACAATGTTGTCAGTGATAGGATAATATCCATATGCCTACAAGTAAGACCAGTTAATACGACTATTAATCAAATTTATGCACCAACCACTAAGGCCAAAGATGAAGAAACTGAAGATTTTTACCAACTTTTGCAGTCTGAAATTGGTCAAACATGCCATCAGGATGCATTGATAATGGCTGGTGATTGGAAAGTGAAAATTGGAAACAAAGAAGGATCAGTAGTTGGAAAATATGGCCTTGGTGATAGAAACTATGCCAGAAATCCCATGCTAGAATTTTGCAAGATCAATGACTTCTTCATTGCAAATACCTTTTATCACCAACATAAATGGTGACTATACGCATGGACCTTGCCAGATGGAATACACAGGAATCAAATCGACTACATCT